>NW_008668065.1:0-3021 GCF_000695815.1 Acanthisitta chloris
ATATATATATATATTTTTTTTTAAATGCCAGATCTGCTTCACACTCATGTACAGGCCTAAATAAAACTAAACAGATCAATTAATTTTAGTAGTTAATTCTCAGCTTTTACTAGTGCACTGTTTGAGCTGATTATCTTCCTGTAACATTCTTGTATACATCCATAGGAAATTCTAAAATTTAGAATGGAAACTTGTCCTTTAAAGAAACAGGAGACAAATTAATCTCGACTGCTGTGAATTACAAATCAGTGTGCAAATGTCACATTAGACAGTAGGGGGAACCTTTCCCCCACAAGTGGTACTTGGTGCTTGCTGATGTATAATAAAATGACATGAAGTTGGTACTTCTGTACTTACCTAAGTTTACTGTGTGGTCTATATCAATTTTGTAAAATGGAAGGTTTCATTTTGAAATTCCCATTTTCTTCTCCAGGCAATGTGCTGAGGAAATATCTGGTGTACATACGAGAAAAATGCTGCAAGAAAAAATAACAAACTACAGTCTCAAAGCTGTGGAGAAATGAAAGAAAAGGACAATTATATTCCTCTAGTTTGCTGCCATGGGATTTGTGAGAAATCAGTCTCAAAAAGATTTTTTTTCCTGCACTTACATTGTGATAAAGAATTCTTCCTTGAAAAGGCAATTTAGAAAAGCAATAATTTAACACCCTAAAAATCAGACCATGGATTAATATAAAAGATGACATAAATAGCAAAATATTTATGCATGATTTTAACATGTATAATTAGATAATTCTTAACAATAAATTAATATTTAAGAATAAATTGGTGTTGTATATTGTGTATCAAATCTTGAATCATTTGAAAAATGGAAGTTTTTCCATGCATTTCCCCTGACAGCAAATGCTAAAAACAGGCAAGCTAGCAAAGGGAAAAAAACCTAGCCAGACATAAAGTAGTACCTTTTCTAAGTGTGCTTAACTATATTATACAACCATGATTTTTGAATTATTCTATAATTCATATCATTTCATATGCAACTAACTGATTTCCCTTTCAAAATTATATTTCATGTTTGAAATTAATCAGATTGGTGAAAATAAAGCAGTAGGACTTAAAATATTTTCACACCAAACCTAGTCAAGTGGAACAGTAACACTTGTAATAAACCCACAAAACTAGAGCTACTCTTGCTGTGAAGTTCACACAGTGAAGTGGTTAGGCCTAGGGTGAATTTTAGCAAGTTTGGGAAGAACCATGATTTCAAGTGAAGGATGTCAAATAATGGGAACCAAATCAGACAAACCTTCACACTCCATTTAAGCTTCAAGCTTGAGAGTAAAATACACTAGATGTCAAACTGCAGTAACAAAGTGAGAAAGTGACTGCAGGCCTTTCTCCTACAGTGTCCTGAGATCCTTCAGTAATTCAGGCAGGTAACTAAATTCAAGAGCCTTTGTTAGGAAGTCAGAGTAGCTTATTATGAATGTCTTGTCTGGCTTTAAAACTGAAAAAAATGCACTATGTATTTGCTTTTCTCAGTGATGTAGCTAACAATTATTTCTCTAAACACAACTCCACCTTAAAATATAAATCTCTCATTTCAGCAAGTGCACTTAAACTGTATTTTACTTAATAGACAGAGCATAACATAAACAAGGATTACAAGATGTGAATAACATCCACCCTCCAGCAGTTCCTGAAATGAACTTACATTTTCATGTTAATAGTCAAAGAGCATGTGTGTAACTGGTATCAACAGAACTACTTTACAAGCAAAATTCATCATAAAAAGCATAGTAAAAAAAAAAGCAGACCAGACATTTTACCACAAGAGATTACTTGAGATTACCTCATGATCCCATAATTTCTGCTGTTTTACAAATTACTGGGTGGGGTGTTGTTTTTTTTCTGTAGTTTGGTTGGGGTTTTTTGGTCTTTTAACCTAAGTCTGAGAAGCATCATGCTGTTTTATTACTGTGTTTCGACAGGACTGAACTCCAGGTGAAACCAAACAGTTGGTTTCCACCCCTTTTTTCTCCCCTTGATGGTTTCCTGTCCGTGTGCCCTTTCTGGAGTTGCGTGCCAGGACCAAATTTCCAGTTCATTTGCTTACTCACTTGTATCCAGACTTTGATTTCACATGGACAGTAGATGTGGTTCATCAGGCTGACGAGGGTCATCCTGAAGGGACAGCAAATGGACTGTGAAGTTCAATTGTGTCCTTTCCCTTCCTTTTGACAAAATTACCTATATGTGATGGACTTGTTGCTATTAAAACCCTGGTAAGTGTGCCTCAAAGGCAAAAATGCTGCAGAGGGTTATGGAAACCTCCTTTTTTTCTAATGTAAAAGCTTCAAGAAATCAGGCTCAATACTAAAACAGGCAAATGAACAAGGACAAAACCAGACTCACACCATCCCCTGCCTGCATCCCTCCAGGTCCCCAGCTGCAGCCCTCCCTTCCCTCTGGCACCTTCTCAAGGATTTTTTCTGTTGGGAAGAGAGGAAACGTCTGGAGAAATGGTGGGGTTGGACAAGGGAAGCTCCAGAGGTATTCTCCAGCCTCAGCCTTTCTGTGATCCTCTGATTTTCAAAGCAGTACAGTCCAGTTACACAGAAAGTATCTGAAGCCCATTGAGTACAACAGAAAAGACATTCTAAGAGACAATACCTACAGTTACAAGAAGGAAATAACTCAATATGTTGCCCTTGTAACTATAATTCTTAGAGCAATCTCTTTGCTCTACATCTTTCTGTGTTCTGTTTTTCTTTTCTGTTGCCACTACGACTTGCCAGAAGTTCACCAAAATTTACAAAGTGCAAGTGACTGCAACTTGCCAAAAGTTCACCAAAATTTACAAAGTGCAAGAATTGAGGTTATGGGCCTGATAGAATTTGGAATTCCCACTTCCTTGCAAGTGAAACACAAAAAGTATTTTGATTTATAGCACCTAAGGAGTTCTTATCATTTTGTCCCAAAGCCTTTCTGTATGTTCATTTTAAAAACAAGCCTCACCTTTAGGAGAAAAGTCTTCCTCCCACTTCCCTGCTGTAGGGA
>NW_008668065.1:3033-17932 GCF_000695815.1 Acanthisitta chloris
GAAATGGAGAAATAGTGACTCACAGCCTACAGACTTCCTAACAGCCAACTTCTGTGCTCTCCCTGAACAGGCTGAATCAAAAAGAGGAGATATTGAGGAGAGATTTATCAAAGCTACAGCAATCAGTGCTTTCCATGACACCTCTGCTGTTGTAGGGTCCATCAACAGCTGTACAGGGGCTATGTTACAGGCCCCTGTCCTATCTGTCTGTGGAAATGTAGTCCCACATGACTTTCACAAACTTCTGTGAAAAGTTCCATTGCTACAGACTCTGAGTAGAAAACTGTAAATTCCATTCTAAAATAAATTACAAGTTACATTGACTTGTTTGCCTTAAGTATAGATAGGCTACAAAAAACTCCCCATAAATATTCCTGCTCAGGGTATATTCACAGTATGCTAAGACACAACTGATACTGATTTACAAATAGATCCATTTTTGTACATTTCATCTAAGATGTAAATTATACCACTGACAATAGCAACCTATTGGAGATTTTCCAAATGGATCTGATTTTGGTATACTACAGTAACTACTTATTACAGGGGGAAGAAGCTTAAGGAATGTTTTCAAAATGTAGAAAGATTTTCTGCAGAGATATCCTGATGTTCTCATTTAAATTTGGTGTGTTTTATTAACTGTTTGTCTACTGTGTTTGGAGTCAGATGCTCATTGGTGTCTCCTTCTTTCATTTCTCTGGGAAAGTTGCCCTATATATGGTAGAACATTTTCTGGTTTTAATTCTCATTGAAGCCAAAGACTATCAGCTATTGCAGCTATTTACATTTAGAAGTAAGTAATCAGAATAATCACTAGCTGATAACAGTTCTTCAAGCAAAAGAAACTTCACTTGATTCATTTTTTTTTGGTAATAATACTGGAATGACCACATTTTTCCAATGCCTTTTCAAGGACAGTTCAGTTCTTGCAGCTTTAATGCATAAGGAACTAATTTAGCATTCAACAATAGTGAAAGTTTGTCTAAATAGAAAATAGATTATTTTCCAAATCCACAAAAATGTTGAACAAATCATTGCTGGACCATGTGCAAGACCTGTCTTGCATAGTTGCAGCTATCAGTGTTGGACTACCGAAGTAAGATATATTTTGATACAGAGAATGGGTGAGGATAGAGGTTACAGGTTTATATCCCTGTTTCTCACAGCTCACAGAACACAGTTTCTCTGAAAATCTAAAATGTGTTAAGAATTCATGAATGAAGGTCATGACGAGGGTAATTTCAGTCTGAGACTGGTCTTGTTTGATTTATCTGTTTTGTTTTCTTACTTTTCAAATAATCTAAACCTAATATAAAAAAAATTCTAAACCAACCCAGGAATAAACCACAGTAAATTGTTTACTTACTGAAATCTACAGAAAAATTATCTGAGCAAACCACACTGTCAACAATAACATAGCTATTTTTTGTCATCTGCTTCACAAAACTTGATAGAAATTTGATGGCAAACTGCAAGGCAAGAAAGTCAGCATGAAAATGCTTTGTTATTTTTATTTCTGTGCAAAATGTTAAATGGCTGAAACAAATGAGAAAGAAGGTCATGCTTATGCCATCCTAGCATTAAAAAAAATAAAAAAAATGATTAGATGGTGCACTAAGGGAAAAAGCTGTTTTCACAAGCTTAGATCTAGTTTTGGCTTCAATTTGCACTGGGGTAATGTTTAGAAATGTATCTCCTTTTTTCACCACAAGGACAGTCAAGCATTGGAACAGGTTTTTCAGAGAAGTTATACAGTCTCCATCCTTGGATGGACAGATTTGGATACAGCCCTAAGCAATGGGGTCTAATACAGCAGCTAATCCTGCAGCAGGTTGGACTAGAGACCACCTGAGGTCCCTTCTGACCTGAATGATCCTATCCCAACATAGTATTGTGATAGAACTACTACTAGTATGAATCTATAAGCATTTGTGTTTGAAGGTTTGTAATCACTTATTTCCATAGACAAAATATCCTCAACTTTTATCTGATCATTTACAAGCAGCTTTCTTTTGAAATGAAACTTTGCTAGGATGGACTTAGACCTTGATGCTATCAAGAGTTGAGAGCTTGAAGTTTGATTCAGCAAGGACCTTAAAAATAAGAAAACTTTGATATACCTCTAAACCCCACAGGTGCATGATTTAGGAGTTTGGTGATTCTGAATTAAGACTGAAATCTCTATGTTTGATGTGACTTTCAAGGTCATGTCCAGTGAGTGCTAAGATTATACTACAATAAAAACCAAAATATAGGTTGAATTCTTCCTTTGAGAAATTATCCTGATGAAATCAAGTTGCCTCAGCCCATTTTAAAAAATGCAAAAAGAATTAAAATGTGGCTTAAATACTAAAAAGGAACTAACAAAAAGTAGTACACCTGTAGTATACTGTTCCCAAAGCAAATTTTTATCACATGCAGACAGAGGTATCAACCTGAACTTATATTCTGCAACTAATTTCATACATTTCAATCAGTTTGGTATCAGTCGCAGGCTCAGGATCTAGTCAATTATTAAAAGCCATAGCATAAATAGAAATCCTAAGAAGTCTTATAAAAATACTTAATCTCTTTTGGAATATCTCAAAAAACTGATGGATAATTCATTGTCATCACCTGCAGAAAGACCTGTCTGTAATTGAAATATTTAATATTTCTCTGGCTCTGAAACATGAAATAAAGTTTATAGTACAATTTTAAATCTGTATTTGAATTTATTTCTCAGTCCTAACACAAAACAACAAAATTAAATTAAACAGCTAATAGTTAGTCCTTATATTCTAGGAGATTTTTTGACTTACGATAATGTCTTACTATGTGCTGAAATAATAAAAAGCATTTTAAACCAATTATTAAAGTTAATAGACTTTAATATTGATCTATAAGACAAGTCATAATTTTTGTCATGTTATATCTACTCCTATAAGCATATAATGAGATTAGCTGTGATTTACTCTACAGCAAGATTGGTCAACTTCACAGAGATGTTAGCTGGTTCATGATATATTTACTTTTAGAACTTCCAGCCCTGGGTTAAAGTTATAAAAGGCAAAAAGCAATGTTTAAAAGAGATAACAGTTTTTTTTGAACTAAGATAGGTTTCATCTTGATAAACATACCTGAGACACCTGAAGAATAGCAGCTATTATATCACATCAGACGATATCATAGGAAAGCTCTAAGCAGTAACAGCTAATGGGAAAACATAGAAAATAATAAAACTGATCATCTGACACTGACAATTCATTTTATACAGGACAACTGTTGAAACCAAGTTACACCATAAGAAAAATTTATCTATGCCACAAAAACTCATGTTAACTGGGTAAAATTTTAAAGCATAGTAGTACCAGCATTAATATAGCTCCTTTGTACCTTAGTCTAGAGAGTACATAGAGGTAAATTGACATCAAGCTATTCATTGCTAACATCTACACAAAATACTACGAGGTTACATTTTCCAATTTCCCTGCACAGTGTAGCATTAAGGCTTAAGATTTAAGAGCATGTTGGAAATACAGACTACTTAGTGCAAGAACAAAACTCTCTAGTCTGATTTCATGTTTATGTTGCATAAGATAATACAATCCATCTGTTGGGAAAATCCTCACTGAATATTATATCTGTTTTAGCAATAAACATGAATAGAAATCAAGACTACTTTTTTTTTTTTTTCCTTTTTAATCCAAAACTAAGTAACAGCGAGCCTTAGGAACCTGAGGCAAATTATGCATGTTAATGTTGGAGTCACTGAGAACAGTTAACACAATGTCAACCAAATGTCAACTGGAATATTTTGCAGTAACTTACCGAAGAGGTCTGTGTTTAATGAATATATGAATGCTTGGTTTCTACATTTTCAGCTTCAGATGGCCAAGATTAAGTGCTAAGGGTGTTACTGTAAATGTTTAAGTGAGATGAACATCCCTGATTTTCTAATTTTACCACATGGTTTATTTCAGAAGAAAACAAGCACCAGTTAACATAGTTCTCCTGCTAGTCAGTAAACAGTCACACAAGAAAACTCAATACAATTTGCTTCTTTGTTTATGTGCAGGATATTTAGTTTGGTTTGCAAAGTATTAGAAGAATAATAAGAACCTCCTGACAGAATACCACAACTAAATTTCTGAAAAGCCACTCAGTTAATCTCAGTGTTGAATCTGGCTGTTTCAAATTATTGTAATGTATAATAACAGTCCTATTGACAATATAGATGCACAGAGCCAAAAAAAGCTAGAAATAGTGGCCAAAATGATGAACTAAGCGCCAGCCCAAATGACAACAAACATATGGCCATTAACTGAAGAATGGAGGGGTTTAGGAATGCAGCTGTCTGTGGTCTCCTAAAAGTTCCAGAGGAATGAAATGCTGTGAGCATTGGCAAACTCTGGATGAGAAGTACTACTGAAGATGGTAGGTCCTAAAATGGAGTCAACCAGCGGATCATGTTGGAATTCAGAGATTTCTGTGGTCAGAATATATTCATTCCATTGGCCTCATAATGTACATCAACAAATTAATATTGTATGGATGTCATTTCAAAGCCTACTGAAGACGAAGAGCCATTACTGAAGCCATTAGAGCACAGATGGTTCAAACTATATGCAGATATTCATACTTGCATTTCTGCATTATAGCAGGGTTTTTTTTTCTGTTGAACTGTAATGAATTGTCTCATAATCTATTCCATCTTCTTGCCATTAGCAGGCTTTGAATGTTCACAAATAGGAGCAAAGAACTCATTTTCCAGAGCTTTAATCACACAAAGAGGGAATGCCTAATTCTCTAAATGAAATGGTCTGTGATCACTGAAGCAGAGATTTAATATATCACGGCAAATTAGGTAGATTTTAATAAATTACTTATCTCTCTGAATACTTTACATATGCTTATGAAGAAACATAGCCTGTTTGCAAACAGTGGAAATCCACAGTCTGTAAAATCCTTTGAAGAAAATGACAAATAAAAAAGTAAATTAAAAAATGAAATGTATTATATCCTTGTTCTCAAGAGACAATCCGTTCGCAGCATTGATTCACAGCTCCATTAAAAATATCAATTAAATCCTTCACTGAGATTGGTTAAAAACTGGAAAATTAACTTTCCACGCTAGACACTGGTTATTCAGATACAACAATTTATTGTGTATGTTTGATGTAAGTTCTAAAAGTGACAAAACCCAAATGAAAACACAGTTGCCCATCCCTATGGCCCAAAGTAGGTGAAGCAAAATCTGATACTCTATGGCTTCTTTTTGTGCTTTGACAGATGTTGGCTGAAAGTAAATCTTCTACTGTACAAAAAATGATTGTGCCTGCCCTCCCCCTACTCCAAATTATGGGAACCATAAACAGCTGATTATCATGTTAGTAGAAGGGTAAAAGTTATTTAAAAAAAGGTTGCAGTAATTTAATAAGTCCTGCAACTAGCCTAATTTTTTATATTTAATTGATAGGAACTGCATGCATCAAAGAAAACACATACTGAGATTTAATGTGCATAAAATGGATATTAGCATTTTAAAGAGGCAGATTAACACATTAATCCAAGTAATTTTCATATATTGCTTTTAATAAAATCTTCACAGTATAAAATTCTTAATGAGGCTAATCACAGGCATTCCATTTAGTGGGGTGATTAGGGATAACATAAAAGTATTTTTAATCAGTTTTCTAAGGCTTATGGTTTTTTTATTAAAAATTAAAATTTTGACTTGCATTTTTATTACTGTTTTATGTAGGAAAAAAAAATCTTGAAAATGCAAATAAAGCACATCGCTCAATCATGTAGGTATTAATTATTTACAAGGCGTTGTCCATTGTGGAGAGATTCTTAGCCTTAGGGGGAAATATAAAAACAAACAGAGTGAAAAGTATACAAAACTTTACAACTACAAATCAAGCGTCCTTTTCATATAAATTATACATTAAATATACTGTAAGAATTACAAAGATCTCATCTTTGATGCACTATCAAGCATGTATTTACACTGGGAGAAGGAACTTCTGTAGGCAAACTTCCTTTCATGCCTCCTAGTCATCTTTGCATTCCTCCCAGACTGAGAGCAGAGCGTGGAGAACTTCCACTGTTACTTTGAGCCTTCCAATTACTGCACTATCATCTTGTGAATTGAAAACTAGAAAGGAAACATCACAAAACAGCATTAGCAATTTCATTTAAGGTTTCACTTTTGTTCTGATAATTTGCCTTAGCATTTGGACAGATTAAAAGGCACCAAGCATATGCTTTAAAAAAAAAAAAAAAAAAGAGAGGAGAAATAAATAAATAATAAAGAAATCTTCCAGTTCAGGTACTCAAGCTCTTGGAAACTGAGCACTCTAAGAACTAGAATGTACATCATTAAAAGCATTAGTGCTGGAATTATCTTTGAAATAAAGAAAATCAGTATAATAAATTGCTAATATAAATTAATCATTTTTCACAATATGCAAATAAAGATGTTCAAAACTCTATTGTAAACATATATACATACTCAGAAATAGTTTTAAGCAAAAAAATATGCTGATTAATGCATTTTCTACATGTGTGTATTATGGGTCCAAATCAGCCTGAACACTTATTCGTATTTAAATAGCAAATTGTTGGTTTTTTTTCAGTTGGTGCAATGCAAAATGATTGAAATTCCAAGCTTTCATGTGTTGTAAAATAGCAAAATATAAACAAAGATGATAATTCCCCTAGACTAAACTATTTAACTACCTTCATCTCTGCGTATGTGGTTTTAAAGTAGTATTTAAAATGTCTGTTTTACAGAAATTAGCTGACATGATTTGAAATTGAACTCTTTTACAATATCTAAGTAAGCCCAGAGGGCCAGAATCTCTGCTGCTCTGATTAAAACATGCTGCTAAGTCAAAAATGAGGCTCTTTCCCAGTCCTGTGTAAAGAGCAAAGAGGCTGCCTAACAAGAGTGCAGAAGGAATTTGAATAAAAACAAATAATTTTGACAGCACATCTTTTCAAAGCAAATTATACAGCTGCCAAATGGTAAGGTTATGTATTTACTGCATAAACTGGCATAACTCTGGGACATGCAATGATACTGCGTGCTACAACTTCGAGGCTGCTGGGACAGATTTAGAGAAGGAAAAAACACAGGATAAACCTTCCATCATTTACTCTCTTGAAAAGAACTATTATAGGACAGATTGGATGTTATTCTGAGAGATCCAAATCATTTTGTATATCCTTGAACAAATCACTCGGTGAACTGTCAACTTCAAGAGCAGACTTCAGGGCACAGTGTTGTTTTACTTACAGGGGCAGTAGGTTAACTGTAATTAATGATATCAGAAGATAATAATTCTATTTTCTCAGTTTTCACATTGTCATATTATCTCAGACATATTGTTAGATGTTAGATGAAGCCTTGAACAACCTGATCTAGTGAGGAGGTGTCCCTGCCCATGGCAGGGAGGGTAGGGACTAGATGATGTGTAAGGTCCATTCCAACCCTTAAATTCTATGATTCTATGATGCCTTGAATATACTCTTTTACATCCATCCTCTTGCTTAGCCATTCACATAATTGCTTCAAGTTTGATGGAAGCCACACTCACACCATCAGCAATAAAAGGGACAACATATGCAAAGGCAGATGCTTGCAGTCCTCAAAAAAGAATGAAGTTTATGGTATCTAATTTAAGAATGACTGTATCTTCATGTGGTAGTCTCCTTTGAATTTCCCTGTGTCTACATTTATTCTTGGAGGGAAAGTCTAGGTTGGATGTGAAGAAAAAGCTTTTTCCTGTGAGGGTGGTGAGACACTGGCACAGGTTGCCCAGGGATGTGGTGGCTGCCCTGACCCTGGTGGTGTTCAATCCAGGCTGGATGAGCCTTGAGCAACCTGATCTAGTGAGGAGGTGTCCCTGCCCAGGGCAGGGGTTGGGACTAGATGATCTGTAAAGTCCATTCCAACCCCTAAATTCTATGGTTGCGTTTAATTGAAGTCTGTATCCAGATCTTAAGAACAGATACTCTTACGATAACTTTGTCCAAGAAAATACACTGATATATTCCTTTGCCATCATCTGACATATATTCATGCAAAATATAATGCACATGAAATAAAAATGAGTTCAAATGTCTTATGATTAGGGGCAGAAATGCTCCTCACAATCTTGAAGCACTTGCCATTACATAGTAATGATTAGCTTTTGACAGAACAATAACTAGCAACAAAACCCAGTCCTTCCTGTCATAATAATTCTCTCAGATGATGATTAAGACTTTTAATAGCTTTGTGAAAGGTGACGTTTGAGGGCAAAAAATGTTATTTATATCACTAATCAATCTTAGCTAATAGGAACTCTGACAATAGGAATTATGGCCATAAAATCCAGAACAAAAACAATCTTCCAGTGAGACACTACAAAATACCCTTTTGGAGGAGATGTGCTTTTGTACAACTCTTGGAGAAAAAAATATTGGTGGAGAAAAGCTTAAGCATTTCAGCCATAGTAAGAAGTGAATCAAATCTTTATATTATTTTTCAAGGCTATGGGGATTTGATTCTTAGCATTTTCCTTATCATGTTCCTGGAACTTTGATGCAGACTTTGAGTATTTTAGCTACAGCACGGATGCAAATCATGCATGATAATGGAAATGGATAAGAAAGCCTATTTCTTTCCCTCACTGCTCAGCTCCCCATCACTCAAGGTATGGCAATTAGACACAGCAGGAGAAGTAGCAAAGCCACATTAGCTTCCATTCCACTGGGGCTAACTAGAATTCTTGCTGTTGAAAAGGTACCTTGTGCACACAGGTGCACTGCACCCAGACCTCAAGCTGCTTCCCTTACTGGTAGTGACTTTTATAACAGATGTACTCCTTCACTGAGCTTTACCACAATGGGGAAAGAGGATTGAGATGAAGAGGTTAAGGAGAAAAATGCACCATTGATGACCATATGTCCCTTCTACCACGGGGAACAGGCAACTCCAAGCAAGGAGAATATTTTCTTTCACTGTCTATGAGAGGACTGAGCAGCCTTCTCAAGTCTTCTTATCAGCATTGTAAAAATGAGATCCTATGACCCAGGAAATGGAAGATTCCACACCTCCCACTCACCTCACCTTGCTTTAGTGAGCTACAGTGAAGGTTTGGTCACAATGTCTTTCATAAAGTGCTTATTTTAAACTGATACCTAACCAAAACATAGTATTTCATACTGTCCTGGATACAGATTTCATATGGAGGACATGAGCATGGGATACTCAGGGGGTTTATAACGTAACTTCAAATAAGATACAGACATTAGCTATACAGAATCACTGGCATAAACTTACACAGAAAGATATATTTATAGTTCGATTTACAGTCCTACTACAATGAAGTATGCTGTACAACATAGAGAATTATAAGTGGACATGTCTTGAAAGTTCTTAGGTTTTATAAAATATTTACTATGAGCTGGGAATGCTGTTTGGGTTTGGTTTTTTAAACACATTTTAAGGAATAACACTAATAGGCAGTTTTTGCAGAATTTTGCAAACACATGTGAAAACCACTAGTTAATATTAAAGAGTTTCTTACTGACACAGTGACAAATGATCTTGGCAAAGAAAAGTAGAAATTCAACAAATAATTTTTATGCTACAATAGTTTATAAGAAAGTGATCTTAAAACTTACCATCAGTGTCTTGCACAATGATATCTCTTTGCTTCTGGAATATCTCTTTCAAACTGATGTCAAGAAAACCAACACTTTTACATTCAAGATCCTATTCACCTTCTGGGGGCTCACTGTAAATTTGAGGGTAAACACAAAAAAAAGAAAAGAGGAACAAAAAGAAAAGAAAAAAAGATCTTTTACCTCCAGAAAAAGGTTGCAAATCAACTTCAAAACCAGAAAAAAAGGCAAAAATCACGTTCTGTTTTACAAGTGAAATATAAACAAGAACTCTTTTATCAATTAAATTCAACATTTTCAATAACAAGTATAGTCTGAGACCCTCTCTTTTAAATCTTTCCTTCTTCAGCATTATTTAGTGGTACTGAAGGGACAGGGAGGTTGTAACCATAGATCCACAGGCTTATAGAAATGTTTCATTTTTCTTGCCTCTCCCCACCACCCGTGGTACAATTCTTGTTCATATGGCTATACAAACAACTATACAAAATATATGCTTTACTTCTGTGAACTTAAATTACACCCATTGCATCCAAGCATGTCTTTCCTTTAAAACACATAATTCCAGTATTGTGTTGGGGCTGACTTGAGTTAGTGGCTTGTGTTGGGGCCAAAAACACCGGGACTGACAAAATGACAGAAATTTAGAGCTAACATTTGGTATGTCTTGGCAACGTTGGTCAAACTGTGAATGTCTGTGAGCTTTACAGCCTAAAAGAGTTACAATAAGCATAATTTTAAATGGGTAACAATCAAGTTGTGTAAAATCCATGTCTACAGGAAGGGATATCTTAGACAAAATATACTCAAACCTTTTTGAAAAGACTTTAAACACAACAACTACTATAATATGCTTTTATAGTAGGGTGGTTCTTTGTGTGCTTGTCTCTTACTAACAAATATTTATTATACAAAATATATATGTAAATATTTGTCACTCAACCCAGACACCCACTGAAAAGATGCGTGTTAAAAAAAGTTCTGGAGGCAAAAGAAGGAAAAATATTACAGCTATTTCCAACAGCAGGTGGTTTGATTGAGTATAATTGCTTTAACTTAAGATTTTGGCACAAAGCTAAGCATCAGCAAAACTGCCAAAACTCAGTCAAAAAGAAAGAAATACTTACATGTGTAAGATAAATCTTAAATTAAACAAAAAACAAATAAAAAATATAAGAATAACTTGTTGGGTATTGGGAACAGATTTGTTTTGTTGTGATTCATTGTCAATGCTCATCACTTCAGGAATGAGCTTAGCAGTTATGACAGTGATAGAAGAAGAGGAGATTAGTGCTGGATTAATTTTTATTACTTAAGGGTATCAATTACTACTAAAATTTTCACTAAGCATAAATTAACAGCAGGCCTAGTAACATTTGGGATAGGAACTTATAGCCAAAGGGGAGACTCATTCACACAGACCCACCTTGGGGTTCAGATCAAACACAGGTAATTTATTGCACACAGCAAACTTCAGCAAAACAGCTGAAAGCAACAGCACCTCTAGTACCTTAGAGCTCCAATATACCCAAAAGATTATAATATTGGACTAAATCTTTGCTGCTAAGCAGGAAGGAGGAGACTTGAACTCTGGATCCCATGAGAATTCCCCAATCAGACTGCAAGGATGGTACCGCAATCATTTGGCCTTTTGTACTTTGAGAAAATATTACAAATATTTTAGGCTTATAAAATATTTAAGTATGATATCTGGTATGGTTTAACTTGTCTTCTTCACTTACCAAAAATTGCATGAGTTCTGTTTTCAGGTTGAACTGCCTAAAAAGACACAGTTGAAACTGCCTTGGAACCTATGGCACATGAGCAGACTCCTGACTCGGCTTCAGCACCATCTCACCTTAACATTGCCTCCTGGATGTAAGGAAGTTTGATGGAAGCTGGAATAACAAATTCATACTCAAATTTCTTACACAAATAAAGCCATGGATAGCCTTCCTCTCCCATACTTCTCTCTGGGATCCTTGAATTTCTCTCTAGCTCATTTCCACATTTCTGTAACACCAGGTTTCAGTCCTCACTTCCTTGCAGGAACCCTGTAGGTACTGACAGAATAAGAAGAAATTTTGACATGCTGTTAAAAGCACTGTGTGGGAAGATATTTGCTAGCCACTGCAAGAAAGACTAGAGAACTAAATGAAACTTGTCTGGCAAAAGAAAAGTAAAAAAACAGTAAGTATCTTAAGCTTAAAATTGGTTTACAATGAAGCAGAAAAACCTGGACAATTATTTATTACTGTTGTTAGGTTAACACTTAAAGGAATTGTCACCAGCAGGTAATTTAGAGTGACTCGACAAAAGTTCTTATGTAGGCAAATTTGATTCTAATTTTTCATTCTGGAGATCACCCATTTTTAAGCAGCAAGGAGAATATTTTGTGTGTTAATACAGTGCATTAGTGTGAAGCTAACACTGCGCACATGCTCTATTCCCCTATAACATTGATGCATACATTTTCTTACTTTGGAGAACAATGACTTCATATAGTCTGTTTCTTGGAATAACAATCATTTCCTACCAAGAAATGATGCACCTGTCAGGATCAGCCTGGAAACCTCTTGCATAAACCTGTTCACTCTTGTTATCACAGCAGGGTGACTGTTAGACGAATGGATTCCTCCATTCTTCACATATGTCTCTCTTGACACTTGTCAGAAGAGCACAGACTCTACCTCCAGGTCTGCAAGCATTTCAAGTACAGTCTGGCATGAGGAATCAGGTAACTTTCTCTACATGACCAAAATTTCTATGCTCTTAAAATGCTGAAAGGCAACACTAGAAGAATAAAAAATAACTATCACACAGTTACAGAAAGTTAAATGGACAGCCAGAAATACATCCTGCTAACTGACTGAAAGACTTGAATTTGTAAGAAAATGATGGGGTTTAGATGCTGAAATAATAATTTTGCTTCCTTTTTGCTTTGCAGTTTTACAAATATTAGTAAATAATGAAATAAATATTAGCGTATCTTCCTAAAATAAATAAGAAATTTGAATCCGTATTATACAGAAAAAGAAACAAAAAAAGAAGCCTACCTGTATCACACAGCTATAAGAAAATGCAAGTTTTTCTGACAAAATATCCATATTAATAACAGTCAATGACTGAAAATGTAAAGCAAAGATACTTGTCAAAAGAAAAGAACCGTTTTTATGGTTTGCAACAATTACCAACCTAAGCAGGATTTCAGTCTTCCTAGTCTTCTACTACCTCATGCTCATGTATTTTACACTTTACATTCTCAAGCCATTTATTCAAATGTGGAACCAAAATCAACATTTTTAATAAACAATTACAATGATTCCATAGCAGTAAATGAAATTGAAAGGAGAGAAAAAAAATCAACTTTGTTTTGTAATTTTATCTTTAAAGAACAACAAACTCCACTCAAAAAAAATTTTAGATTGGACATAAAAAATAATAATTTACTAAAAGCATTGTCAAGCACTGGAACAGGGAAATTAGGGAATCACTAGGCCTAGAGGTATTTAAAAGTGTAGATGTGGCACTTGGGGACATGGTTAGTGATGGAACTGGCAGTGCTCGGTTAACAGGTAGACTCAATGACTCTAAAGTTCTTCTCCAACCTATTATTTTCTATAAAAGAAACATAATTTCCCATATAAATGCCATGCCAATCTACAATTGTTTATTTGTAAGCATAAAATAAAAGAGCATAAAGCTGAGAAATGCATTATTTTCAGGGTCATATTGACCCTGTTTGAACTATAGAATTAAGCTATAGCTGCAACTTTAGCTTAGCAATAATTTCATGCATAATATCAATATATTTTTAACACCTAAGAATATTTATCTTTTTCAAGAGACATTCATTAAAGTGACTCTCCTTTTGGAAGACAAAAATAGCATGTGATATATCCTTTTATTTAGACTCTAATATGGATCCAGTCATTATGAATATTGTTTCTAAGAACACTCATTGTGACAGGAAAAAAAATTAATATCCTACTTAATATACATAATACACTGTCTATGCTCCTACAATCTGGCATAGCACAACAACGATAAAATGTCAGGCTAAACCATCTGCAGGCAATTTGCAATGATATTTATATCCTTGATAATTTGGTTTCCTGAGCTTTAAAGCATTAGTTTTGTTCAGTTCCTGTTTCAGCTGAAAAAGCTCTGATACTAGTTTGTAAGGCTTGTGATAGAAAACATGTGTTGAAGATATAACTAGGCCAGGTTTAAAAGGCAGAGTTGGAAACGTTTGGTGTTTGGGCAGAATCTTTCCATAAATTTTGTTTCTTGGTGGTCCTTTTGCTAGCACAAAGTGGGGAACTGGACTACTGATGAACTTCCTGCCTTCCTACTGAGTCAATACAGAACTGAAATCTCACCACAGGCCAAGCTAGACACACCAATAACTGCAGAAAACAACCTCCCTAGTAACACACAGTACCATGATGGCACATGTAGAAAGTGGATGATTCTGTTCAGATAATGTTGTAATTTTACCTTAGGATTGTAAAATTTTTAGTATAGATATCTAAATTTTTATAGGAGAAATTGCAGCACACAGACTAACTATTTTCCTTTGCTGAATTATCAGACAGGGGAGAAAAAAAAAGTATATTATCCTTGGTGTTGTCAAATCTTAGTAGAACATGTTTTAGTAGAACATGTTACCCCCGTTCCTAATCTATATGGTAAAATAAGTCTGTTTGCTTGTTACATGAAGACTTTCTTTTAAACTCTCCAAACCTAAGAATGTTTTGGTATGATATTTTCACCCAAACAAGTAATCACTTCATGGTGTTCCCTGCTCCATTCCAGTAAAACCTGTTTTCTGGCCAAGACATGAACTCAGCTTTAGAAGGGAAATGAAATAGAGATCAGTCTCTCACTGCAGGGTCAATCAGGGATTTGTGAATAAAAACATATTTAAAAGATTTACAAGTAATTCCAATACTTCAAGTCCAATCAGCAGGTATCCTACCCTTCTGCAGATTAAATGAATCTTTAAATTAATAATTATTCAATTTTAATGAAGACTAGCCTTCAAGAGAAAGCAGAATCAAAGGATGTCATTCATTCTCTCAAGGTAATGAACATGTTATCTCAATCAAAACATTTGAGTAAGAACAAATTTATTATTAGTATGAAATTGGACAAGACTAATTTATACTCTTTCTCATATCTATTCACATAATAGCTACCTGCTACATCTCCCTATATACATATATGTATATATGTATAT
>NW_008668065.1:17980-32957 GCF_000695815.1 Acanthisitta chloris
CCAGGAACACTTTCTGCTATCATTCCTAGCTGAAACAAATTTTTTTCTGGTTAGTTGGTTAGGTATTAACTTCTCAGGGAACCTCCTCAATACAGACAAAGAACAAGGCAAACTACAAGCATTATTTCCAAAGACCTATAATGGAGTTTTTCAGCACTAACATGTACCTGTCAGTATGTAGATCTACCTCTAAAAGAACAGACTTGAGATACTCTGCACAATTATCTGCCTTATCCACACTTATCTCTGAAAAGAAAATCAGATTAATATTAGTATCAATTGGTTTTCACCTTTTACAAGAAAGAACATGAGGAAAAGAACAAAGCAAAAGAAATATTTCTCTCTTTTTTTGCTAAGGAAAAGCAACAATGTTAGAATCAAATTTGAAAAGTCATGTGATCTAATGGTGTGTCACTGGCAGGTTTATGTGCACACTGTCAAAAAAGATACAAGCAGCATCTAAGCATGGCACATAGCTGTCACTTTCTGTTAATGGCAATAGCAGTCATGATTTTAAAAGCCAGTGGTCTTTATTGCTTTGTATTTGAAGTGATTTACTGCATTTTCTTCCACTGAGGAAGCTAGTGATAATGATAATGTATGGCAGAGTGCTTGTCCTTTTTGACAGCCTCAGTAATTTAATCCTCCTTTCCTGCCACAATATCTCAATAAGAGAAACCTCTAGACCAATGGGCTGGAGAAAATCCACAGCCTGGGGAGTGAGTGCTCTGAAAGCCTTTTATTGTTTTAATTTAAAATACAAACACAAGGATCAGCTTTTAATTTTTGTACCATTAATATGACCTATAGTGAAACTTAGCCTTGGTTTGGAAAACATATTAAAAGAATGAGAAACAGGGTTGCAAGAAATTGTTTAACAGGTTTTAGGGCATCTTATATCCAGAAAGTAGCAGCTTCCTTTCAAGCAGTATCAGTCTGCAAGTATCTGTAAACAAACTGCTGTGAAAAAGTAATAAAAACTGAAAAAGTGTTAAAGGAATTACATTTTAAAAATTTATTTAAGAACCAGGACTAGAATGAATATAACCCTTTAGGAGTCTAACATAGCTCTTTGGCACAGCTTCCATTTGTTTCTGAGGGAAGGAGGTGGAGTTAGAAATTTGTCAGTTCTTAAATTCCAACATTTTTAATATTCACTCTCTTCTAGTTACCCTGCCTCTGTACTCTCAATGTCACATTAAGGTTTCCTTTCCCTATACACTGTCAGAAATCTTTAACATTTTTCATATTGCCTTCTATTATCCAAAATAAACTTATTTGTATAAACAATACTAATTCTACCAAGGAGCAGAGAGTACTGGAATACAGCAGTATGAGGAGAGATAAGAAGGCCTAAATTCCTTGCAGAGGGATTTATTGAAGGACATATCTCTATAAAAGCCCTTCCAGGAAGCACACCTGCGAGAGACAGTGATTTTCCAGTTTTCTCCAAAGCTGCTCCTCAGCTCTTACTTGGCCAGCAGAGCTGGTATTAGAAATGGGTTGCACAGAACACAGTCCAATTGCTGTCAGTCATTCAATCAAAGGAATCTGCAACTTTCCACCTTTTGCTGCACTAACCAAAAGCAAAGCATTGGTGTTCTGTCTTTGAATCCTTCGTTTCCATTCACAATTTCTGACCTTCTTAGGTTAAAATAAGCTGTTATTGTCATCTGCTCTTCTTTTGGACATGTGGATGACTTTCCACATGTGCTACTCTCATGGCCAAGTGCTCCTGGGGCCACTGCAGGAAGTAATGGGGAGGCAGCAGGGAGACAGATGGACAGCCAGACAACTTCAAAGGAGCTGCCACATCAACAGATTCTTCCCTTCCTCATAAGCATCCCAACTGGAATTTCCTAAGTTTGCTAATTCTGTATCTATAACAATTTTAAAAGAAAATTATTCACAAACCTAAAGCATCCAAATCCATTTCACTCAATGGAAAAACTCGGACTAGTAAGTAAAACATTCAGCACAAGAACTCCATTCAAGTCTGGGGAAAATGATTAAGCATAGTGAAAATATATTTTTAGATCCTGACGAATAACATTCTTTCATATCACCCCTTAGTCCTGCCTGAACTTAGAATAATAAGGCATGGAACATCTCTTATTTCTATTCAATTAATGGCAAAAATAATTCAAAATTGCTACACTTTGCATCTAAAATTATAATTTTAAAGTTAGTCCTAAAGAAGTATTAAACACTGAAGCTTACAAAGACCAGAGAACCTTGCTAGAAATCACTGCAATTAAAAACATTAACAGAGGTGTTCTTAGTGTATTTTTTCATAGTGCACATTCTAACAAAAATAAATAACTATGCAACGAAGCAGTTTCACCACCATAAAACAAAGTGTTTCATAGTGTTGAGCTTTAATGGAGAAAAGGAATAAACACACAGAAGTAAAAGAATGTTTTCTGATGCAAGGTCTTAACATTTGAGTTACACTGAAAAATTCACCTTTTAGAATAGGGTTCCAGAGAAGAATGGGGATCTGGAGAAGAGAAGACTGTGTGGAGATCTCAGAACAACTTTTCAATACCTGAAGGGGCTACAAGGAGGCAGAGAGGGACTCTGTGTTAGGAACTGCAGTGATAGGACAAGGGGTAATGGGTTCAAACTGAAGGAGGGAAAGTCTAGGTTGGATATGAGAAAAGAGTTTTTTAGTATAAGGGTGGTGAGACACTGGCACAGGTTGCCCAGGGATGTGGTGGCTGCCCCAACCCTGGTGGTGTTCAAGATCAGGCTGGATGAGGCCTTGAGCAACCTGATCTAGTGAGGATCTGTAAGTCCATTCCAACCCCTAAATTCTATGATTCCATGATCTTCAGGAGCTTATTTTTAATAAAAAATACACCCTATCATCTTTCCCCCACCTCCTGTTCTCTTGGTCTCCATACTATAAGTCTACTTGTGTAAGTAAATTTACTCTACTTTGGTCTACTATACTTGTATTTCTGGTTGTTAAAAAAACCCATCTGCTGACTTAAAACAAAAAAGTTTTTGAGAAAAGAAAGATTTCAAACTAAATTTCATATAAAATCATTACAAGATTTCAGAAATCTTTCTTTTACTTCTGTAGTTTATTCTCTAGAACCACTTTATACAGGGATAAGAACACATTTCAACCTTTTATCAGGCTTGTCTTCTAGTAATTTTCTTGCCAGCTCAGCATTTCCCTATTTAATTCATCATATTTAATAACACATGAATGCTTTTCGTTAACAGCATTTATGAACTAACCTTAGCTACATAATTTCAATAGTTGTGGCCCTGACAAGAAAAATGTTTGTTTTACTGACATTAAGAGTCAAATACCAATAGTTGAATTTATATGGGAGGAAGACTGGGCTTTGTTTGCTTGGAACAACAGGTTTTCCCATGTTTTTCTGTCAGTGAAATTGCCATTATGTTCACTTTAAACAATATATGGTGACTAAAAAAGTCATAGTCAAACCCCCCCAATTAATGTCAAGTTACATTCTCGAACCACCTGTGAAAATGGAAGTTCATGGGATCTTGTATGTCCAGATCAATGGAGTTCTACTATGTTGTTTGTCAACAAGATTCCATCCATCTTCTGTTATCTTAGATGTCAAACAATGAAAGAGAAGAACGTGCAAAAGGTATGGAAAAGTTACAAATATTTTATAAGCAACAAATCTCATAGAGCCTTCTGTATCAGTTAAGATGTTTTTAAAACAGTCAAGCTGTTCCAGTTATAGATAATATAAAATGCTTTATGTATTGTAAGAATTAGTGATTTTTTTTAGATTACGAATGGACTTACCCTGATTTTCTCCATGCAAAAGTCTAAAAGACTATTAGTTTCCTTCTAAGCTCAAAGTAAATTTCTTTCTACCCATGCAAATCTCATTTTTATTAAAGAAAATATTCAATTAACCTCAAATATTCAGCATACTCAAATCTAATTAGACATGAATAAGAGATGCAGCAAAGCTATAGTAAACACACATGCAGATTTCATTACTATTATCTTACTGCCTTCTCAACTGGTATTATCAAAAAGCAGACTCATTAGGTTTTTTTCCCCCTATATGCAAAGCTAATCTTGAGTAGAAATTAGATGACCAATTATCTAAGCAAATCTCTGCAAATAACTACTCCCACATTAGTATTATGCTGCAGAATACAGTCCGGAAGCAATTAAGACCAAAAACCACATTCTGATATCGATTCGTTAGGATATTTTAAACAGTTCTATAATCGATACTTAAGCAGCAAATAGAAAAAATCAAAATTATGAAGCCAAGTTATGATTAACAGAAGTAATACCATACAGTACTACTAGATTGGAAAGCCTTATGAATTAGTCTCTACAATGCATGATACTATTTTCAAACATCACAGTTTGAAATGCATGGAAGTTCCATAAATGTCCTAAAAGTAAGATATTTTATTTTGTATTCATCATATTTTTTCTGCATTTTGCTACTTTAACTTTGCAGCCAAGTTATGATTAACAGAAGTAATACCATACAGTACTACTAGATTGGAAAGCCTTATGAATTAGTCTCTACAATGCATGATACTATTTTCAAACATCACAGTTTGAAATGCATGGAAGTTCCATAAATGTCCTAAAAGTAAGATATTTTATTTTGTATTCATCATATTTTTTCTGCATTTTGCTACTTTAACTTTGCAGAGGAAATACTTTAAAAGTCTGATATTTTATTTTGTATTCATCAAATTTTTGCTGCATTTTGCTACTTTAACTTTGCAGAGGAAATACTTAAAAAACCCAATATAATACTTAGACCATACCTAGTTTTTGTGGGTTTGTTTTTCTTTCTAAAGCCTTGCAAAACATTACTGTTCTTCTCAGAGTCACACCCCAATATAATACTTAGACCATACTTAGTTTTTGTGGGTTTGTTTTTCTTAACAAAGCCTTGCAAACATTACTGTTCTTCTCAGAGTCACAAAGTTAACAATTGTGCCCTGTCCTGTATAGTTTCTCTCAAATGGACAGTCCCACTATAGTGATGGTTGATGTGACATCTATGAGGGATTTCAGTCTTCAACTACAGCATAATCCAATAGTTTGTGAATATTAGGAGGATCTAAATTAGCAAATTCTTTAGCAAGTTGAATTCTAAATTTGGGTTTGTAGATGACCAGAATTTTAAAGATCTGACTACGACTGAAAATGCTTTTGGAAAGGCATTTTAAAAAGAATGTTTCATTTGAATGTCTGTGTAATGGCTTGTCACAAACAGCAAACAGATTCACCTGCTCCAGGATACTCTCACACACACAAAAAAAAGTTAATGACTAATTGAAATCATCTGAAGTCCAAGAAAACATGAAGCACTTTGACAGAATCTTAAATGAATAAACCTTAACAGAACACACACACAAAAAAGTTAATGACTAATTGAAATCATCTAGTCCCAACCCCTGCCCTGGGCAGAGACACCTCCTCACTAGATCAGGTTGCTCAAGGTTTCCCCCAGCCTGGCCTTGAACACCTCAATTGTTCTTCACCAGAGCCTTATGATCTTCAACTGAAATTATTTTTATATTCCTTACCAAATTGTTTCATACCGTTTGGCAAAGTCTATAGTATCGTGTACAGATAAACTGGAACAAGCTTTATGAATTTAAGTGGAAAAATCAGATGGGACAGAAAGAGTCACAAATATTTCCCCAGGCAACTGTAATTTGAAGCAAGAAAAGCTACTATGGTTTCCAAATTGAGAGTACATCGATGAGCACTCAAAGATCATGTTCTTCAAAGAGCAAACAGAACATGTTGGAGTACAGAAATGTCAAAAAAATTTTTTTTAGTTCTTTCATTTCTTTTCAAGTTCATAACTTTATTAAAAATATTTCCCCTCTGTGGAAGTATTTTGACAATTTTTGATTGCAAACTTACATCACTTGAAGCATGAAATCATATTCAAATGATTAGCTTTCTAGATTCAGTGTTAGAACCGTGAGTTGATATTCTAATTTCTAATGGAGATAGCTTACATTTTTCCTAGCAAATTATATAATTAATCAAACTGAAAAGCAGGTGTATCCTATTGTAAAAATATCCATCATAGAGAACAATTTCCATTGCTGTCAAGTCCTTTCAATATTTGATGAAGTAATTTTACCCCCTCCTTTCAAAAGACATTTCCTTTTATTATGTATCCTAAGACACTTTAACTAAAAACCCAAATCTGAATATTTCAATAAGGTTGTTTTATTATTCAGTAGATTCATGGAAATTTTACTAGGATGACAGAAAAAATTCCACACCATTCTGTCTCCACTAATACAGGTACACGGCTTCAGCTGGCAATATTACTGGGATTAGCATAGAATGATGAAATATTTAAAGGAATTTTTTTTCTAAAATCTAATAAATCAAATGACTGCCAAATGTCATTAAAGTGATGGTCTTTGACTTGAATATGCTTTTCATATTCAAATTTGAAAAGAAAGAGATGAAAGCCTGGAAAGGTTACTCAGTTTCAACTAATAACCTCAAGCACTCTACATTCACATGCATAAAAAATGAAATTGGCTCTATTGTCTAATTTTACTTCAGAAACAACTCTTTTCTTCTTGCACTGAACAGATGTATTAGCATCTGTATTTAAAGGGATATGCTGAGTGGTTTTGTTCGCCCCAAAGTATTTAGCAGCTGTGTCAGACTAGTTTGTACACAGACAGTACTTATGAATCAAGCCCAAATACAATACCTGTATTATAAAGTATTCCTTTTACATATCTTAAAATTTGTTTGACATATTTAACACTTGTAATTGCACACTGGAGGCAAAGAATATTACACTTTTTCAGGGAGAGTGGGGTAAATCCAAGTATTCTGCTTTCTGATTTATAGGGAAGCAAATAACTCAGTCATACGATTAGAAAACGATGAGAAAAATACTAATTTACTTTAGAGCTTAATGGTCAAGAATATTCTGAGGCCTAGTTTTATTAATATTAAACATGAATCCAACACACACAAAGGAGAACATAAGCTGATTAAAAAAGGTATCTGCAAATAAAAACTATAGAACTGCTTAAGAACAGCATGGCTAGTATGTCATATTTCACCACTAGCACACAACCACTTATATTATGTAGCCATGCTGAAAATCTATGCAGCTTCCAATATATGATAGGAATTAATTTTTAAACAACCATTTATATTTCTATGATGCAGCATAAGTATGTTATTCAAATATTTTCCTAAGTTGCTTCTTTTTATAAGCCTTGGTCTCATTTATTAGGTACTGCTAAGTGAACAATGGACAGTTTGTCAAGGATTGGCCACAAATCATTTTACTTTAATAGGCATAAAATTAGTCTTTACATTTAGTATTTAAACCAAAATATAATATGACATTTTCTCTAACAGCAAGAGTAGATAAGCTTTAAATAAAGAATATTAGACACTTTCAAATAATGTCTCTGAGAAACTGGTTCAGTGCTTTCATTTCAGGTGAGGAAAACAAGACATGAGCAAGATACTCAGAATTTTGACATAGACTTTCTCTACCATTTAGTACTGACTCTATAATTAATGCTACTCAGGGGTTTGGAAGAATCACTGAACTCCTTTAACAAGCTTTTGGATTAGGGTGAGTACTGGCTACTCAAGAATCATTGAACTCCTTCAACAAGCTTTTGGATTAGGGTGAGTACTATATGCCTTGGACATTATATGCCAATTTGAAGTCTCAACATTTCTCATCTTTCTGATTTCTGAGATTAAAACCCCCCTTTTTAAAATTCCATAATTAGTCTTGACTGCCATCTTCAAGAAACTCTATATTCCATATTTTGATTTCCTTTTTGTTCACAATAAAAGGCTAAGACTTTGATATGCTCTATACTCCATATTTTGATTTCCTTTTTGGTCACAATAAAAGGCTAAGACTTTGATATATAAAAACAAAATTCCAACTGACTCAAATGATCCAGGATAGTATCCCACAGAAATAAGTGCTTTACAAATTAAGTGTTGGTGCTTTCTGCACACAACAGCAGCATTCAAAATGCCTTGATTATAAGGACAATATTCCTATTTTTCACATCCACAGTTTTAACTGATTAATATATTGCCCTTGACTCAAAATAAAGGGAACATCTAAACTGTAACATCAACTTGAATCCTATCTTCATCAATGCTCAAAAATACATGTGCTTTACCCCTTAACATTTTATAATCATCAATGCTCAAAAAGGCATGTGCTTTACCCCTTAACATTTTATATATTGATTTCCAGAGTTCACTTACTTCCATTTCAAGCAGAGAGCATATAAGATAAACTATGAGCTATTCTCCAATAATCACAAGTAATCATACATTTGCTATCAATACTTCAATCACTAGAAATATTGACTGGCAAATATATTTACTGAGTAAGAAACCATCCTCTTCCTCTATCAAGTGCTAAATTCTCGTGATCAGCCTATTAACAATGTCAGAACAGAGATGCAAAGCAATGCTACTACAGGAGCATCAATGTAATTCGAGTGTTCAGAGGCACAAACATTATCATTAAGTAATTACGATTAGCAAGGAAACACAGAATCATATACACATAAAAATACATACTACAAAAATTTATTCTAGTCCTGTATGCTGTGACTTTTCATGTTAGGAACAACATCTATTTTTACGTTTTCCCCACAATGGTGCAGATGTGAGAACAGAGAGAAGGTTATGGAAATGCTCCTTCCTAAACTGCATGTACTTTAGACTCTCCCTAAGACCTGGGGCAACAAGATCTCTCCTTGCTGAGTGCTCTTTTGGAGTTAAATCTGCTCTGAAGAAGGGAAAGGCACATATGATCTTCCCCCCAGCATCACAGTTTTGCCATATGCCAGGAGGAGAACATAATGACCCAAATTTAGCACTATATTAAGGTTCAATGCAAACCACCTCACCTCTGTCTAGAATTAAGAACATGCTGAACAAAAAAATGTATTTGTGACAATGAGTACAACTCTGGCTGCTGCCACTTTATGTAGTGCTGAGTCCAAATTCATCATTTTACAGAAGAGCATAAATTCATCTTTAATATCTTCAAAGGCATGAATCACTTGCCACAGCTTGAGACAATTCAAGGATCAGATACTGCCTCTCTATGTAAATCTATAACATATCCATCAATGCACTGGTCTTCTTTTCAGAAATGACAGTTTCTAATTCATTATAAAACACCAAACCTTTTAGAAAATACAATGATCTTGAGATAATTGAAGCTTTTCCACCATGACCATGACAACTGTGTCTGAGCTTGAAGTCACATTAGCACTTTGCTCATGATACCACACTTGTTCAACTCAAGAATACTGATTTCCCATCAAACCACTTGCCTCACACCCCTCCTGAAGAATAAACATAGAATTGATCAATGTTTCTCCTGAAGTTGAATTGTTGTATTTGTTACCTAAAATATAAAGGTTACCTGATGACTTCAGGTTCTGTAGTTTTGATTCATTTTAAAAGCTGCTGTTCGGTTTTTTTGGTCTCATTTCTCTCTCTTCTTTCATTTCTTCAATCACAAAGAATGACTTGCAGTACATGCTTCCAATTACAACTTCAAAGTAGACTTGACAGGGGCTAGATAGAAGTTGTAAATCCACCATTTCAGCACAGAGCCTACTCAAACTACTGTCTATCATTCTAAGATTCTATGATCAGTGGCAAAAGACAACTTGGGAATTTCCTGGATTCTTTAAACTTTCTCTCTTTTAGTTTGTAGATTTGAGTGACCAAAACAGCAAATAATCACCCTAAAGATGGAGAATGGCAAATGCTCCTTTTTGATCTGAGACCCCTCAGTAGTCTCTGAAAGTACTGACTGTAAAGTTTTAATATGTAACTTTTATCTTACTCTGATAAGATGATTCTGTTCCATGACTTTATTTCTTGTTTTATTAAATATGCTGGTGCAGCAATTTTTACTTCCCTAATTTCTTACAGAAGAAAAGCACAAAGCAACTAAGTTTAATTCTAGACAAGACTAGGAAAATACAAAGGATTAGTATTTCTGGCACAGTAGAATCATGTCAACTCAGCAACATTAACAGTAACACTAAAACCATATAATTTGAGTTCTCCTAATTCAGATTAGACATGCACAAAACAAGAGAGTTTGAGGAAAACATTGAACACTCAAAATTCTCCCTGAAGTACACCAAAGGCACTCAAATCCTGCCAAAAATGTGTGTAAAGAGATATGAACTCAGCCAGAATTTAAAACTGCAATACAATGTCCAGATAATTTTTTCTTAAAATGAATATAGATATCACATAGAAGTAAATGCACTACTCAATTAATTGTACCAAAAAAAGCATTAAAAAAGGAAAAGTATCTATTGCTTTGCTATATAGAAACTTTATGTTTTACATCTTCTCACCTTTTCACAAACCTATTTCATTCACCAGGAGAACCACAAGTCATTAGTATTGCTTTTTAATGACAGAGATTTTCATGTCAGAATTAAATAGAACTTGAGATCTTATTTTACAGGTACAGGTAATGACAGTTATCAATAAACTGCTAATAAGAGCAAGAGAATGCACTCACACTACACCTGCAACAAAAAAGAGAGACATAAAGACATCTACAGAAAAAAATGGAACCATCACCAAATAAATTGTTTTTGCCAGTAATTGCCTTATGGCATGTTTTAATACAATTTGGAAGCTGACAACAGTAAATTTTTTTGTGATAACTGAATGCTATATAATCTCCAGCAAGGATACAGAGCAGAGATGGGGCTGAAAGGGAGGAGGGGATGGAAGAAAAAAGACGTTTTTTAATTCTTTTTTTTTTTTTTTTTTTTTTTTTTTTTTTTTTAATATAAAGACCATGCCAAAGAAAATGCAAATTCCCAGTTTTGATGTCTATTTTGAGGATCTGAAACAAGGCTTTTAATCAATGTATTATACATCAAATTGATAATGTTAACTTCTGATTATTCAAATGTATGAAATATTCATAGAGAACTGTCCAAACTTTTACATTTCTCAGACTTCTTTTCTCTATTAATTATCATGCCTGGAAGCTTTTTAGTAAAAGCAGCAGCCATCAGCCTGACTGAACCTGACAAGCTAGCAAGGCCCAATTACACTGGCACTCTGTGGCACTTTGATGTACTGGAAACGAAAAGAGATAGGGGCAAATTGTATAGCACATTATGTTAATGACTTGATTTAATCCAGCCACTAAACTTTATGTAGCCTGTTAAAAAAGATGCTAACACTAATTATGCCACTTTGGAAAGGAAAGAAGGGGACAAGCATTTCATACCGACAAAGTGAAGCTCATAAATGTTGTAAATGAAATGAAACAAAATGAAGTAATCTATGATTAATCATACATCATAGACAAGAAGAAAAGAGAAAGAAGCAAGTGGTACAGCTAAGTACTGGAAAATCTGTTAGATACCCTTTATGATCAACACATCTAAGAAATAACCATGAACTGTCTAATTTGCAACATGCAAAAAAACCCCAGTATGATCTTAAATGGCTTAAACAGTTTGGCATACAACTCAGATTTATAGGATAATTAGCATAACGATCTCAAGTCTTATTTACAGTGTTTGATTACCAGCAGGATATTTATCTCGAAAGATAAAAGGCAGTGATTTTTAATCTTAAAAAAAAAAATACAAACTCAATAACAATTTTGACATGCTGTATTCTATAATTAACCCAAGAATTCAAATAAACTAATGCACATTTTTAAAATCCAATTTGTATCAAACATGTTGTCTTAATAGTTTATAGCTTTTATTGTTTTATCTACCCTTCATGAACGTGCACTTTGTTACCAGAGGAACAGATCAATGGAGAGACAGAGAAACTGATGAACCTGAAATGAATCTAGATCAAAATCCTCTCAGAAGTGCTCTTAAATAATTGTGATAAAATAAAATACAGGCTGACTAGAAAAGTACAGAACAAGACTATTATAGTTTGACTTAACAGTGATGAGTAGCAGTCAGTTCTCAAAATCAGAGGTGGAAATATTTTAACGGTTTACATATAAACAATGCAATTCTGTCTTCAAAAGTACCTTCTGCATCTTTCTGGAGAATATGCAAGTGATACTGTTTCTAAATCCCTTCTACAGCTGGAAAAAAAGGACCAATAATTCTCATACAAAGAATTGCTTCTTGTTGCTAGTTGCTTTGTAAGATGTTAAACCCTTGAAAAAAGCATTGGTACAAAAATAATCAAACTACCTCTAGGATATCACATTGCAGAATATTAAAAACTGTGAGGACTGATAGGATCTAACAGAACACCCTGGATTCTTTTAAAAAAGGCTAACAGATCAGAGAAGTATTAACTGTTAGAAGTAACATCATCAATTTTAAGTACTAGTTTTATATTTTTGAAGATTTTTTCAGTGTTAGATGTAAAAGTATTAAATAATCTTCTTTTTTAGAGAACTATCCTATTGAAATACTGTTCAAAGGAAGTTTTCCAAATTTGTATTATGCTGTGTTATTTTGTACAGATGATTTCATGCTGATTAATTGCTGTGCTTAAGAATAAGTCAAGAGGACCTCACTGCCCACAAATTATGACAGAAAAAGAAGTACCTTGAAGTGACTGGATACTGTACATCTACAACCTTATTGAAAACTGATGTTAGATATAGGAAAGCTACTCATACAGGACATTGGGCTTAAAATATTTTTCTTAGTCTTGCCAAATAATTTCCATAAACACTCTGACTCAGCTGGTTAATATTTGTGGATACTGAAGTTGAAATAATACAGTCATCGCTGTCAGTTTTTATTGATTCAACACCATCATCATCTTGTCTATCATCTTGATCTGAAAAAGAAACATTAAAAAAAGATCAATGTAGTTAACCCCCCCCCTGTATTGTAGTCCATCTGAGACTTGCTGAGGAGTCTGATAGAAATATATTTGCTTTTCTAATAAGTAAAGAAGCGCTGGGTAAATCTCTTCCTTGCAGAAGATTAACACTGCAAATCAATGACTTTTAGAGTCATCTAAAGTCTATTTTCTTCTGGTTTGGTAAAAAAATAAAAGAAAAGAAAAAAAGTGGTGTTTCCCAGATGAAAGTTGAGGAGTGGAATGATAGAAGTCCTGTGATGAACTGAAGTATGAACAAATGTTAGCTTTACCTAAGAACATGGCCTGAAGTTGTGGATTTCCTCTATGTTTAACACCTTGCATATGTAAAGAATCAAACTACCTCTAGGATATCACATTGCAGAATATTATGTATGTAAAGAAGAATCTATCCTTTTTTAAAATAAAAAGGTAGTTCTGTATGCAGGTGAATTATTTTCTAGAATTTTCAGGGTGTTCTTTTCTCTGGAGCAAATTACTTATAACGACAACAGGGATTCAACATCATGTTTTTCTGATTTTCCTAATGAATTCTTATGCAGAAGCTGCAAACCACTGAACATAGAATTTTAGCATTCTGCTTGTGTTTTTACTTCAAACTTGGGATCATGGTCTTGGTTTATTTCAGTGATAAACAGTTTAAGCTCAGAGGTGGAACAGGGTGACCTGGCTTTTATAATCTTTAAATAAATCTGCCTCTAACAACTTTATGTCACAAATATGATAAGACATACTACCCCTCTCACTGTCTGAAAGGATTTCTGATATCAGCATTGGCTGTTATCTGCAGACAAAAGGAGCATATTCATTAAAATGGTCTTTAGAACAGCATAGTTCTAAGGGAGAATATAAAGGCATTTAAAATAGAAGCCAGGTTTCCTTTAATATTTTATGAATCTAGGTCAGATACCAGATTTTTGCATTCAATTACAATACAGTTTCCATTTGGGAAGAAAATAACACCACCATATCCACCATCCAGCTTCAGCTATAAAGTACAGGAGAATATAATTTCTGTCATGAAGCTTCTCATAATGAGGCAGCTCCCACTGCTAGTAAGAAATGCTTAAGAAAATGGAAAGAGACATAGATTTATTAAGAAAATAGAGTTACTTATTCATAAAAATGAATTCTACCTTCTGGTTCCAATTCTTCAGCTATTTCTGTCTCATCTCCACAAGTAATTGATGTCTGGTCAGCTAACTGCTTCTCTGACAGATTTGAGAGCTCTTCTTTCTCCTGTTGAATTGCATCTCCTTCACCTTATCATCTGCTAGTCTTTCTTGTTTAACCTCCTGTACCACATGCTACATAAAAAGATAAACTTACAGTCTTTATAACCCCCCTTGAATAGTAAAAGTTGCTAAACTTCAAAACTTGAAGAGTTATGGCCCACATTCATTATACATAGCCTTTAAACAATGGTATTGCTTATGCAGCGCAGGAAACAATGAGAAGTTGTCAACTGCAGTAACAAATAATTGATACAGTAAAAAGAAATTCTCTAATGATGTGTATTTGTGAAAACATTACTATTATAATCATTTGGTACCTGTCAACATATATACAGTCTCTCAGATTTCCAGATTCATTTATATTTCAGCTCTTTCAGTTCTACAAGACTCAGTTAAGAAAAAACCAAACCAAACTACACCACCACCACCTCATTCAGTTAGCAATTTTATAACTTAAATTATACAGTCTTTGCTGTTTCAAAAGCAAACTAATATCATACAAAAAAGAATCAGCTTTGCTACACAGTATAAACAAGTTAAGTAAGGTAAAATATCTTTAGTGCATAACTTACTCTGAACTAATCTTATTCCCTTCTTTCTCTGTGAGTTCATACAATACCTTGTCAATGGATACAACACTACAGGGTTATGTCCAGGATGGAAACTTACTGATGACCAAAGTCACAAACATCTTGTGACCCTATAAGCAATGGTCCACTGAGCTCTCCTGGACCACAGCAGCTGTGCCAGCACCTCCCTCTGAGCAGGACACCTCTCAGAGCACACAAACCCTCAAGTCTATGATACTTGAAGGACCATCACTGATGAAGAGGTTAAGACAAACTTCAGTTCTCCT
>NW_008668065.1:32968-59851 GCF_000695815.1 Acanthisitta chloris
ACTTAAAAAGTGCACCAAAGGCACTGAAATATGTGTTTAAAGGAACTTACACTGTCTCAAAGTTTTGTCAATAACAGGAAGCTGTAATCAAATCCTATATACATAGGCCTTGAAGGGTATTAGAACATCTATTCAATGTGCAACAAGTTAATTCAATGGAAATTGAAAGGGTAGTACCCTGGTGATACAGTTACGAGCACAAGAAGCTATTAAGTGCCAGTCTGGGGAAGGGAAAAACTTCCCACATAAACATAAGGCACATAGGAAGGATAGAAGATGGAAAGTATTGCCTAATTTTCCACGTTCAGCTTAACCAAATAATAGTGTGGCCTATGGTCTTTTCATGATCTTTTCATGATCTTAATATTACTTTAAAATTTGCACTGCATATCAAGCTTTCAGTAACAACTGTCAATATGTCATAACTTCATGTCAATGCATCTTTACATATTTCAGTATCACTTAAGGCTAATTTTGCAGACACTTGCTGTGGCCAAATAAAATGTTTAAATATTCAATCTGGTACTAGAAATCAGTAGAGCTACTCAGAATCCTAACAGTAAGGACATGATGAACTCAAGACGTAATCAGAAGAAGAAATGTTCACAACAGGTTGGCCCACTTCATTCCATTGATTGTTTTCAGAAATACACCTTTTAAACATACACATTTGAAGAATCAACTCTAGAAATAGTTTATTTCCTGCATGTGCTGCTCTTCTTTTGTAAACTTCACATTGCCACAGTATTTCTCAGTGTAGAGATAAAGAAAGAAAAGATTGACAAGTCTTAAATAATCATTGAGAAGTTGTCCTACAGCATGGGAAAAACACATGAAATAACCTGCTCAGTAGATTAGAAGAAAACTCTATTATTGTAAATGTACATAGCTGAAACAAAAAATAGTGTATGCTGAAAAAGATTAAAAATTTCTGAATTAATCAAGTTAAAAGACAATTAAATGTGGCCAAGGGTCTATGTGGGCTTCATGTAACTTTGTATAGGAGATAGAATAGTGGTTTGTAATTTGAGAGAGACTGTCAGATGGGCCTCTTCTCCATAAGACACAACGTAGATTAGAAGAAATACTGAACTAATATTAACAGATGATGAATGAATACAGCTCAAATGATATGAGCCTCATTCATCATATAATCTGTATTGGGTCAATTTTTGTACATAGTAGCTAGTCACAACTTCAGCCTATTTTACAAATTACACTTAAAAGTCAGTTTTGATACCACCAACAACAGAAAATACATTCTTGTGGGCAATATACCTGAACTCCAACATAGGTATAACCTCACATCTTGAGGTAAGAATAGGGTCTTTTTCAGAAATATACCTCTTTCTTCTTTGATCTTGTCAAGGATTTAATTTTTGTCTGCTAAATCAGATTTGATAGCTGTCTCTCGTTTAGCAATTTGCAGTTTCAGTTGCAGCTCCTTTGATTTCCATTGCTGTTCATGGGTCATACAGAAGACACTGCAATAAAACATACGGCATGTGAAAAACTTTTAGAAATCAGCTTCAACAGAAAATAATAAAGAAAAAAAAGCTTTTAGTGGCACAGAGACCACTGTCATCATGTCTCAGGAATTAAGTAAACACATGTTGGTCTGCTGCTGTTGAAACCAAGGCGCCTTTCTCAGGCTGCGGTTACAAAACATGAAAGACTTTGTGGGATGAGCAAAGGAACTGGCCTTAATTTAGAGCTCCAAAGTCAAAAAGTTGGCAGCATGCAACATTTGTGGGACTAGAAAAGGAATTCAGATGCATATCCCAGAGTAATCCACAACTCCAAACCTCAGCAACTGACAACTAACAAAACCATTCTTTCCGCATACAAAACCTCTTAATGTAGAGAACTGGGATCATCCACCTGATTTCTTTTAAATCTGTGAAACATGCAGAGCCTGAAGTCAGTTGCCTGCTCAAAGAAATGCTGACCACAAAGTGACAACAGTTTTCTCATACTGTAAAACAACAATTCTGGTACTGATTAGAAAGCACATATAAAGTGATCTTTCTCCTACTTTAAGAAATAAAAAACAGAGATGGGCAAAGAAATTATAATAACTATTTTGCCTGTAACACATTATTTACTTGTAAACTACCAATCTATGTGCAATAAGGATTGCACGGACACAGAATTAGAACTGCTGAAACCACAACAAAATGTGCAACTGAGACTGGAATAAAATTAAGTACATTATATAATTTGCAGTATAATTCCCAGTAGGCAAAAAGACAAAGCAATTCAATGTGCTTTCATATAAATTAGACTGTGAGTACTATGATCTTCATCTGATTATTGTTCAATACTTGCACTCGTATTGACTGGATAAATGTCCATCTTAACCAACCACAAACCAGTTTATTGACTTTTGTATTCTGTGAAAAATCAGAAATTGTAGGGGTTTATAAACCAAGGAGTCAGTTCCTCAACTCTTCTCTTTGGTGAAGGTTGCCAGTTTACCAACATTATATTTTACATATATAAATGCATTAAAACATCTTCTGATATCTATCTATTTATCAACCTATCTCTCCCAGAGATCTATGTAACAAGAGCATCATATAGTGTACCAGGATGTCTTTTACAGCCCGACTGAACTTAGCAATGCTTCTAAGTCCTGCATATGCTTCATTCTCCTGTAATTTAGAAGATAATACACAGGGAATATAATGCTCTGAACCCACTATCATTCCAAAGTACTGCACAGACACAGAAGAGATACAGTGTGTTCTCCACTTACTTAAAGTTTGATTTGCTCCCATAAGGAAAGCATAAATCTCATCAAGAAAAATATCAAATAGTGTCAGTTTTCACACTCCTGAAAATGTTTTCAAGTTTTAATGACCACAATACTTAGTTATAAGTGCATTCATTAGATTTAGGCACAATTATTTCACATAAAGATGCAGCTACATATTATTTCAGTTTTTCATAAGAGTATGCTGGCCAAAAAATCATTAAGAGTTACTATGATAGTAGTTCTGAATATAACATGCTTAAATGAAGAACATTTTAGAAGACAGGTTTTCCCCAAGCCTATATAATGCTAATGATTGTGTCAGTTTGAATTGAGTCCACTTGTGTTGCTTTCTTCCTTTGAATTTTAAGATTACTTTTACTTGAATTCATGTGGAATTTCTTTCATATTTACTGTATTTCACTGGAGTTGGAGCCATCTGGGTAACTATAATGGTCAACCACATCTGGCACCATTTCCTTTGGAGGGAGTTTAAGCATTGCTAGATTTGCATTACAAGGTCATATGAAAACAATTCCTCCAAACCTTTTATCCAAATGAATTGTTTTCTTGGATACTGACTAAATAATAAGCGTCAACTGACAAATTCATACTTGTTCTTTACAAACTTTTCAGGTCCAGTTTGCTTTGGCAAAACTCCCATCGACTTCAAATAAATCTTCCAAAAATAAAATTAGCAAAGAGCGGGTTTATGTCTCTTTTCCTCTGCAGAAAAAAAAGAAAAAATATTAATTATCTGGCCCCTGTGGACACTGGCCTACCTAGCAACAGCCGTAGGAAAGCTGCATTGTTCAAACAAGCAACCAAAAAAAATGGCCATTAAAAAGTTGTTATAATGAAATGATCCACTTCTCTTTCTATGGAATAATGAAACATGAATTGATGTTTAAATGGGCTTATCATAGTTTTCCTTCAAGAGTTCATTCTCTTCTTCTAGGTTATTTATTCTTTCTTGCAACTACAATGAAAAAGGAAGTTTCAAGCAATGCACAGCACAAAAGGAAATTACAATGAATATGTGAAGACAAAAAGTAAATGATTTTCAGGCATTCTGAGGCTATTATTTGTTCTTTTTATACAACATTCTCTTAGAAGTTTCAAAATAACACTTTTTTTCATCACATGGATTTACATTTGGTTTAAACAGTCTTTTATATGAAGTTGAGACTAAGCATGTTGCAGTTGCATGACAGTAACTAATCACATGTTAAAATCTATAGCATTACAGTTTAAAATTTTCATTTTGGTGAGTGAATATTAGTATTAGCTAATGTATGGGTTTTGCATAGTAAATATTTTTATTGGCATTATAAAAACAACACCTCTTGCTTTCAAAACACTCAAAGCAGGAAATGGTTTTAAAGATATGAGATACTTTAACCAAGAAGATACATCCTACATGCATTATTATAGTTTAATGGTTAGGAGGAAACATCTATGAGGTAACCTCGGTAAACTTGGTTCATATAAAATACATTTAAAATAGGTAAACTGGGTGGTAAAACTAAATTTAAGTTGCTACAATATGTAAGACAAAGCAAGTAAGTTTGGACACACTTACTCCTCATACACTGAAGAAAATGAAGAATAAACCACTTGATTTTTAGCCCTGTATCAGCATAACTGTTAGTGCTGAAACAAGTCTCAGAGTCACTAAACACAAAAAAAAAAGTGACCTATCTGAACTGCTGAGTAAGACGTAATACTGTACTGTACTTTAATTAAATCAGGTTGAAAGAATACTAAAAAACTAGCAATATGTGATCAATAAACCAAGCATTATGATTTTTTTGTTGTTAGCAAGCCACTTGCTTAATATCAGAATCGACATGAAATCCTGTGCTTTAACCTCAAATACTGTCCAGACACTGCTGCAGGGATAGTGGCACAGTATCAGGTGTGGTTCATGAGTCTATAAAACACAAGCAGCAGCCACCGGTTTTTCTTTTGAGTGGGATAAAACCATACATAATACCAGGTCAGTCTTCTAAATGTGTCTGAAAGGTCTATCCACACCTCCACAATTTAAATATATCCCATCATTCTGACTCTTGACCACAGTCTCACCTCTTCCATCCTTCTGTTTGAGACAGCTGCTGATTGCAATTCTTTTTGAAGATGGAGGCACTTTAACTGCTCCTCTTTAAGCCAAACATTCAGTTCATCACCTGTTGCTAATAAAGCATCATGGTTGGTCTTCAAGTTCTTTAGGCTCTGTGAAAAGGAAGGAAGGAATATTCAGGAAAAAATAAAATAAATCACACCTAGTGGAATGTTACAACACTGCATGTTCCAGTAGTGGTCTCTCCTGGCAGTACTGAATGTATATTCTCAATGTGGTCAACAGGAGACACTCTTGAACCAAGGAACTGAAAGGAACTTTCTTTACACATGGCCAGGAGAAGGTGGCATTCTTGGTGCTCTCAGGAACATTAAACCCTCAGTTCAGTCATGATGAAAACGACCAAGAAATACATCTGTTAAGCAATTAAAAGATTCTGCTGTGGTTACAGTGGTTAGACATACTGACCAAAAAACAATGCAGTAGCAAGCAAGAATGAATGTTGACCACAGTTATGCTAATCACAGAGCTTGCCACAGCTCTGTTAACCCTTAATTGTAGATATATAATTGCTTCATAATCCTAATACACTCAGTTCTATCTCCCTGCTAGCACTGCTTTAACGAAGAACTGCTGATTTCTTTTCCATTTTCATTTACTTGAATGGATTATATTAAGGCACATTTAACCAATTTTAATATTAAATGGAAGATGCTGATAGAACCTTTCCAGAATATTAGTTAATATTATAGTGCCTACATTCCACAATGCTTTAATAAAGCCTCATTCGTTAAGAACCTGAATGTAAATCACATTCCAAGTATGACTGGAAACAAAACAGCCCATGAGCCAATCTCCTTTTTAATAAAATGATTGTGTGAAAATTTATGCCTAATACCTATTTGAGTATAGATGATGTCTAATGATTTTAGACTCAGAACTCAGCTTAATTTTTTGCATATAGCATTCTTACAAAGTAGTTAAATGGAGAAGCTGAATGTGAGTCCTGTATTTTCACTTGCAGTCTGCATATACAAGAAACAAACAAAACCCCATTAAAAGTCAATCACCAACTTGATCCTCAACCTTTCATATCTAATTTCTGAGTAAGAAAATGATCATGGAGAATAAACAATATTAGCAGTCAGTCTGATTTCAGAGAGTTAATGAAGTATAACTGCTCATGAACTTTTAGCAATCTTTCTTCCGTTCTCCTCTTGCTCTGAGCTCTATTTCAGTAACTGCTAAAGATTACACCTTAAAAATCGTTCTTTTACAGTCTTTACATGTATCTCCATATTTTTTCCTTTCTTATCAAAATCAGAATCCTTACATTCTCTAACCCTTCCACCTGTCCACATGAACTCATTTTTTTTCCCTGTCTCTCAACTTCAATTTTTTCCTGAAGTTCTCTTCCATTTCAATGGCTTATGTCACTTCAACTGCAAACCCAACCAAACAAAACACCTTGGCAAAGCTGCTTTTCATAGACAAATTTATCCTCATCTCTTTCCTTAATTTCCAAGAGAGCTGAAAACAAATCTACAACTGTATTTGTTCTACTGAATGACCTCATTAAAAACACTAGAAAAATCCTCCTGAAAAATCTCCTTCCTTCCACTTCATTCTATTCCTTCAGTATCTCTGCTACTCTTCTGATCATTTTGGATTACTCTCATTACCTTTAAGGGAACCATGACTTCACCTGCATTATTTTTATTTTATTTTTTTCCAAAACAGATTCTTTACCTCAATCCTCTATATCCAAGTGTTCTTTCAGCACCTTTTTCCATTATACTCAAAATGTTTTCTATCCTGATGTCCCTGAAGTATCCCACAATCCAGGTCATGACAACAATCAAGATGATGATTTTAGTTTAATGTTTCTAGCCTGGAATTTTGTCTTTGGGAAACACATCTTGATATTGTTGCCAGTTAGAAATAACTCATTTAAAGAAAATGGATATGTACCCCTTGCACAAATAAACATCACCTGCTCTCAAATGCAGTTGTGAAATTGTTGAATCCATCGCTCAAGGGAATTGACTATAGTATTTTCAACTGTAGTTGCACATATTAGCATATTTCATATTACAAATCATGAAATCCTGAATGCTCAGTCTGTAATTAAATAAATATACCAATGGGATCAAATATATACTCCAAACAGTTTCAGGGTTCTGTGTTTTTCTAAGCACAAGTCCTTCATTCAACAGGCTACATTAAAATTCTTTAGCAACAAAAATGTCCTGTAAATGTTTGGTAGCAAGCTCAACTTCAGTATCATTAGCTGGAGAAGGATTATAGGCTTCTATCATTCTGTGGTTTCACATTTTGGGCTAACTCAAATTCAAAGATGAACATGGACAAATTATATGGGTTTCAATTGGTAGAAACTGAAAGTAAATTATAATGAACTCAATAGGCAAAAACCCCATCAAGATAAACACAAAAATACTAAAACCTGCTGTGTTGATAAGTATGCTATGCGCCATATAAACTAGAAATTCTGGATTTTACAGTTATTCACATTTAGTAGACACATTTCAAACATTCTAATGATTGAAAATGGGAAAACCATTATATCTGTTCTCCTGTAACAAAGCTCATCCTTCTCAAAAATGCACCTTTCCCTGTGAATATTAGAAACCATGTCTTCAAATACCAGTTTGAATCCTATGCATGTGTTTCTATTCAGCTGCTGCCAAGAGGGAGGCAAAAGCATTTGACGTTTGTTGCAAATTACCAAAAAGTCGCATATGATTTAAGATGGAGCAGTTTGCTTATTGCTTTCTATTTCAGAACACAAAAAGCCATGGGAAACCTGTCTACCCTGGAATTTGCATTCTACATAGCTCATCCTATGAAAAATTAGATCTGAGCTACTAACAGAAGAGATTCTTTGGCAGAGAGGATATAGGTATTGGACTGGAGAGGGAAGCAAAGCATAGCAAACTGTAGAAACAGAACAACATGGGGGAAAATGCAACAGAACAAAAATCTAATGGCACAAATGTAATTTAGCATGCTAAAATAACAAGAAGCAGGCAGCAGTAAGAGTCTACAAGGATATCTAATGCTTCCACCTTGTAAGGCTAGGATATTTTATAAAGCTGTACTGCAGTTAGGATTCCTACTTACAGGAGCTCTCCCATTCCCAAGCTGTTATCATACCACCTATGTAAGCACATGCAGTTCTCCAAATATATATGGGAAGAAACAGGTAAGAGCTGTATAATTAAAACCTATACAGAATTTCCCATGAAATTGCATGCACTGGTGGTATTTTCATAAAACTGCTCCTTTGATAAATAAAATTATTACTTACAGTAGCCCTCTAAAATAATTTCCATGAACATAAGAAAACAAGTTAAATCCTGGTGCCAGAACGGAAGAACCAAACCTCCCCAACTTCATCAAAGACTGATGAAGTGAGGAGGATCCAGTACCCTTTTTTTGGTAAATCAGTACATTTAAGTCAAAGCCCTCTCTTTAAAACATCAGGAGTCTCTTTCAATACCCAGAGAATTCAGTTCATTCTTCATAATCTGCCTGAGATGACTTTGCAGATAAAATCATTAAGAGAGTCTCTTTCAACACCCAGAGAATTCAGTTCATTCTTCACAATCTGCCTGAGATGACTTTGCAGATAAAATCATTAAGACCTGCTGGACTCTTCTGAAAAAGCCTAAATTTTAAGACTAAAAATCCCTACTCCATTTGGAGTAGCTCGATAGCAGTGCAATATGTGACTCATTTTCATGCACTCAGTATTGACTCAAACTCAAGAACTGTGTAGAAATTCTTTTTCCATTTACGTAGGGTTATGTGATGAGAGTATAGGAATGTACTGACCAAATTGCAATTATCTCTTGAAGTTGGAGAAATTTCCTTTCCCCTACTAAAAGAGCACTGCTTTTCTCAACCAACTCTTTATGGACCTTGATCATTTCCACATTGTCCTGACTGCTTAGCCTTCAAAATTAAAAAAAAGTGCATCATAAGTTTAAAAATACAAAACAAACTATCATATCATTTTTGTTTAAAAGAGCTGAAATCTTTTGCAAATCAGTTTTCTACAACACATTGGGGAGAAGATTTCATGTGTAATACCCCAATTAATTTATTCTTCTATAATCCACATTACAGAATTTAGGTAAATAAACATGATGCCATAGCAGCTCCAATGAATACATCTACATCTTTGCTTATTGTATAAAACTGTACATAATTATTTGCTTTTCATTCACTTTTTCACCAAGTATTTTGTGCCAGTAGAATACCATTTTATGGAGTTTCCCCTGAGAGTTTAAACCTATCAAATCCTGCTAAGAAAAAGTGACTGAGCAATTTATACTATAACACCTTAAGGGTGGTGATCCACAAGCTGCAGGTGTGTCTTAACTACAGGAAAATCACCTAATATCTATGTAGATTTTCTTACAATTATAAGATTGCAATTCTAAGCTCTGAGAATGTAGTTTAATAGAAAAGATGCTTAAGATAATTCAAAAGTTAAAGAAATTTCCCTTACTTCAAATAGTGCAACTTAACCCCATTATTTTCACAGTTTCTTCAAGTAAGGGACGAGGAACTGATTCTGATTTGAATTTATAGAAATGATAATAAAATCAGAATGAATCTTTAACATTAGAAAAGGTAATTTCTCTTCCAATATTTATCTATTTTAGACATATTGGAGGAATTGTTACAATGCCACGCTGGAGCAAGAGCATGGACTACAAAGTTTACACATCTGTAAACCAGCTGAGTAAGTGAAATACTTGCCTTTCATGCCTTAAAATACCAAATGCTATTGTGTTTTGGCAGTGCCCAGTTAATTGTCCTTACACAGAAGATAAACACACAAATCTGATCTCTTCCCCAAGAAACAGGCCTAACTCAATGCTAAAACCATCATGTGTCTAAAACATGTTATCTACATAAATTTAAGTTGTGGTGAGTATAGGCAGCAGCACTGTCTCATGCTAGCTATTTAAAGGCTAATGTAGTGGCACGTTTTTATTAATCTTGTTCCACACATCAAACAAAAGACTCTGATGCCTTCAAAGGCTTTTTATTTTTTTCCTTTTCTTCCCCCCTTTCTTTTTTAAGCATGGATTTTTTTTTTCTTTTTAAGTAGAAAAAGGGAGCAGATGATAGTGAAATTTATGATGTACAGATGTAAACTCCACAGCTCCTGACAGTCAACATTAACTATTTTTTCAACAGTGAATGAAACAGCATTTGATTTAAACAGGTTTGGGATACTGATATTATCGAGCAAATTATTCAAATTCAGAAGTGAAAAATTACTTTTTATTTGGATCATTTCAATTCTTTCAATTGTCAGAGTATTTATCTCATGAAATTTCTAGAAGGCATGTGCAACTAATTACTTATTAGTGAATTACATCGATCACAGTCTCAGCTCCCATTATATTATTTCTCTGCAGTACTTCTGCAGTATTTTATTCATTTATTTAAATAAAGTATGTCTAAGAAATGTCCACTGCATCTAGGTCCATCACAAGAAGCTTGCTGTTGAAGAATGATATCTTTCCAGATTTTAGGGGCAAGGCAAAGTCCATTCAGGAAGATTCTGTTGGGAAGGTTAATTTTTCTATAAATGAAGCCACAAAGCAGTGGACTAGAATAGAAATTGATGATTTACACAGCCTTCTCCCTCCCGGAACATCCCCCCAGGTATTTTGATATCACTTAAGAATAGGAATTATATAAATATTTAATACAAATTCAGTGCTACTTTTCACTGAAACAGATAAGATTTAACTCAAAATAATGGGTTAGACCAAAGCTATACTGAGATAGCTCAATCAATACTTTCTTTATTGCCCCAAAATAAAAAATTCTGCCACAGAACCTGGAGACATGGAGGTAGAGCTGGAGAAGCAGCCACAAAAAGAAAAGGAACTAACATCCCTCTGGAGGCAGTGAAGTGAATTAATGGCAGTGGTGATATAGCTCTAGCACACCTTCTGCCACAACTGCAGAAATAGGGAACGTGAACTCTGTCATTCCACTTTAAACCTCATCTTCAAGCTGGAGTTAGAAGTCTGATATGGAAAATGAAGTTAGGAGAAAGTGACTCTTAAAAAAGCTAAGAATTATGTTTGGGGTTAATGTCTGAAGTACACTAAAGACACAATCTTCTTTTCCAGACCTCTTATCATTTGGATTAAAAGCATACAGAGTGGGGTCCCAATAACAGGCTGGGGACCAGCTGTGTGGGAATGGGGGACTCATAGCAACCTACACCAGAAGGAAATGATTAAAGAAAGGATCTTGACCTGCACTGTACAAATTTATGCCAGTAAATCCCAGATGGCTAAGCTAATAAAATTGAGGTCTAATTAAACCACATCCCTTGCATCTTGTCTTTGCTTCCATATGAGCAGGACATGGATACAATACTAACACCACTCTTTAAAATAGTTCTGACTATTCTATCAACTGGATCAGTGGCTCACAAACTTTCCCCATTCACAATCAGTACAAGAAAAACAAGCAAGTAAAACACATCATGACCAAACTTCTCAGGGTCACTTGCTCTCTGTCTGGCACAACAAACAAAAGGCTTCTAGGCTAATTGTTCTCCATCACAAATGCACCAGTGGCCAGATACATACACAGACTCCCAAGTAAAGAGAAGTAAAGAATAGAACATCAGTGTGCAGTATTCATCTCATTTTACAGTGCTTAAGAACTAACAGGATTATATGTTGATATACATTAGGTCCTTTCCTTTAGCTCTTATTTCTTACAGGAAATCAAACATAAAATGGAAAAAACCACCCCCAAACCAACAATGCTCACCTTCTAGTAGCAGCTTTTTGTTGTAATTCAGAGTATCTTTGCAATAAGCAAAACATTAACATTGCATCAATAGCTCTAGCATCTGAGTTTCTAATATTTAAATACCAATAGAAAATTCTGTATTTGTTTGCCTGGCTAAACAGCTACCTAAAAATGAAAAAATCCCTCACGATCTTTAGGCAAACTGGTTAAATATGGAAAATAAGATGTGGAAATGCAAATATAGGACTTAGGGTTCTTTTGTTTATGTAATTTAGCAAATTTGTACACATGTTGTATCCTTTCAGAACCCTTTGGAGAGCTGCAGTGCTATAATCCAAAGACAGAAGTCATGAGTGCAAAACAGATGATAGTCCAGTCCAAAACTCCACACATTTGATAGACTTAAATCCAGAGTCATGCTGTAGCAAAAAAATAGCAAAGGAATTAAAAACTGAGTGGCCAAGAAAGTGTTTTTTTCAATAAAACCCCAACTGAACACAACACAAAAAAATGCACAAACATGCAAATACCAAATAGCTGTTTCACAGATGCATTCTGGGATGGCCTTAAAAATGTTTTCGGAAGGTACAATGAGCTATTCAGCTATTTGAAGCTACCTGCTTGCAAAATGTTTTTATGTAGAAGTAATGTTTTACCTTGCACACTGTGCATCATAGACATCAAACCTCAAGGTTATGTTTTTGGCTATCTTTGTATTATAAACAGCCAAGCTAAATGCAGATCAATTTTGTACATAGAGAAAAAGGACTTAGTCTAACAAACCCCAGGCCAAGGTCCTCCCTTAAGTCAGAATTCTGTATTCCTGAAAGAATCTCCAAATGATCTCCAATTAAATATGGTAAAACCATTGATTGCAGCCATGCTACAATAATCATCTCGAGGAGTACACTGTATATGAACTCAGCTCTGCTATGTGCTCTTGTGCTGTTTGACAGAAACTGAAGCAGAGGCAGAGGCAGCTTTAAAATATTACCGGACTTCTCGTGGGTAGAGGACTCAAGATAACAATTGTTTCCCTTCCTTACTGCTGAAGGATCAATGATTAACTGTGGCTGCTTCACTACTTGGAAACTACAGTTATTTCAATCACAACAACTTCTTAATCATGTAGCAGAATCAAGAATGTTTTCTTAAAGGTTGAATGTAACCTAATTTTGTTAACAGCAGGCTGGCATCAAATGGTGCTACAACAAAAAAAGACTGGTGGAAGCACTGTTAACATGTCCTTTTGGCACCATATAATTCCTTAATTTCAACAGTCTTTGGGTAGTTACATAACTAGATGACAGCCAAGTGTATTCTTACAAAACACAAGAAAAAAACCTGCCAATTGTACCAAAATTCAAGGACATAAGCGACAAAGATGAACTAAGATGACCTTATTGGTCACCTAAATTTCCAGTTTTTCCTCCAGTATTCCAGTACTCACAGTTTCTTCTCTGCTGATGCAAAGAAGATTAAAACCAAGAATTACATAGAACCTATAAATCTATTTGTGCAAGAAAAGAACTAATACAGACTAATGTATCTTCTACCAGGTTTCAAGCAAGAGATGGACTATAAAGGAAGTACTTCCAGAAGTCCAAATGTGAACTCAGAGATAGTAACTTTGGTCAAGTATCATGGATGGGATACAAGTAATTGGATAAACATAAGTAAGGATCTGCAGTACTTTTTAGAGCCTGACTTTGTTAAAGGATTTTTTAGCTCAATTTGAAGTGTATCTTACTTTAAAACTCCTTCAACACTTCACAGAAATATGGTAGCTGGCACTGAATTTAGATGTTCTCTTCAGTTTGTCCCTGCTGTACTTAAAGAACAGTGTTTGTTTATCTATGGAAAAACGATGCACAGAAGTTCTTCAAAACAGATTATTTTCAAATAATGAAAAAAAATACTTTAAATATTTTCTGAATTCACTGTAGGCACAGACTGAGAAATTATTTATGATAACAACTTCTTTAACCTATTTAAACTATATAAAGGAAAGTCTGAATAGGGGAGACTTATGCCTTAGTGAATAATTTAACAGCAAACATTATGATGTATTATTTATGCAGCACCACTGATGCACACAAGAATGCTCACACATAATAACGGGGTCCCTCCCTTGAAAGGCAGTGAAAGAACTGACCACATATTTCTCATCCAAGTAGAACTTTCACTGCAATCAAATGAGTAGGGAATGCAGGATCAAGCAGTATTAGATCCTTAACACAATTCAAGGTAATGATCTGAAATTGAAACAGTCAAAAGGGAGAAAATACATGCAAAGCTATAAAATTTTACATGTACTTTTGCAAAACTGAAAGGAGAAAGAAAAGAGGTTAAATGAATAGAGGCTTTATTGTGAACACATTTTGCAAGTATGTTTGTTTGACTTTGCTTCACTGTACAGCTACACCGTATTCCTTCAAAGATTTGCTAATTTACCCTTATGTGGCCAATATTTTTCTACTATTTGTAGACTCTAAATTATTAATGAGTAATACTGAACATTAAATTGTTCACTATGAACCTGTATCTAAAATTTCATAAGAATCATATTGAAGAAATAGATGATTCAAATGACTTGAACGTCAACTGAATCTGTATCAGCTGGAAATGAAATATCTAAAATGGTACTTAAGAACTTTGTTTCTTTCTGAAAAAACATGAGAACTTTTTATCTAAACAATCTCCTTGCTTAGAATGACCCATGGTTTGGTGAAGCATTTTATGACTTAGTTTCAGCAAAGAGAAGAAATGAATAAAACATACATTCCTTAACAGAAGAATTTTCACAGCTATATATAAACATTATGACACATCTCTTCTAATGCTTCCACCATGGAGATTCCCATTTTCCACAATACCTTTGGCTTGATGTTCCCTGTTCTTTCAGCCGTAGGACAGATTCTTCAATTTCCTCTTCTATCCTTCTTAGCTGACTCACAAGTATCTCTCTGGCATGTTCTAGCTCCTCAGTGTGTTTCCTGTGGGACTCAGTCACAGTCTCCCTGCAAGTACAAGGATCTTACATTCCAAAACTGGGTAAGGATTTAATAAAATTAACCTAATACTCAAGAGAGCAAAAATTTCAAGTCTTCAGCAAAATTTATATTTCTGAATGACATTCATCACCAAAGAGGCTTAAGAGTTTAATTTACTATGAAAACACAACACAAATTCTACTCTACATTAGAAGTATCCTCCTTCTAAACCATCAGTACCAAGTGCTTTCTGAAAAGCAAAACACCATTACTAGCTACCAAAAGGTTATTAGATCAACAATGGACGGAGCAGTGAAAGCAATTTTTAAGCTTTTATTCTGGGATAGGCAACTTTGCACAAATAAAAACAATCAGATGACATGTCTTTAACAGTGGAATTTATCCAGAAAATGCAGTTATAAAAAATAATTTATGTTTCTATAAAGTGATTTCCTCTGAGACAAGTAAATATTTGTGTTTGCAGAACATCAAGCACAAAATAAATAACTACACATTGATTCATACATATGTACACTTAGCTTGGCCATTTATCAAAAACTTAGCATTTACAGATATTGTAATAATTCTGATTTAAGTAAATCATTATGGAAAGAAACACACATGCTAAAGTTAGCTTTTAGATAACCAGATGTCTAAACATGTACTTTGGAGAAGCAAAATATTCTAATCAGATATCAATAACCTCAAATTAGATGTTAACTACCTTTTCTCCAGCCTAAAGAACACCTCAGTTCTCATACAGTCTCTAAATCAAGGATGTTCTAAGGGTTCCCTGAGCTTCAATTTCAGTTAAAATGTGCAGTTGGATTATAAATTAACTTTCAAAATGCAAAAGTGAATCAAAATCATCTTACATTACCATCCTATACTGTTCTTGCAACTTACCCATAAAATCTGACTGCCTCTAGAAATGGAGCTCAAACACATCAGTGTAACACTTTCAATAGCCACCAGTTGCATGGCTGGCCAAATCCACACATTTTAGGAGTTCTGTTGGGAATAATTCTGCAGCTAAGGCCCTTTCTGCTTTTGTCAGTTTTGTCTTAGTAAACCAGACAACACTGCATCCTAGCAAAAAAGAAAGGCTCAACACTGAAGATCAATTTTAACTTCCAGCCAAATGTACCTGCATTTAGCCTTCTAAATCCCTGATCCTATGTTTTCCTTATCACAAAACACTTCTGCCTTGTCACCACTGGTTACTGCTGTCAGATCCAACAACTTCACTTTATTTTATGAAGTGAAAACTTCTGAAAAAATGTGGGTTTTTTCTTCATGAAATCCACAAGATTTAAAAACTAAAATAAAAAAAAGAAAGAGTAAAATGAAAATCATACAAACCATATGAACTTCCTGAATCCTCATGCAGACTGACTGTATTTTGAGAGTACAGGATCAGGTCTTCTCACTTCTAAATCCTGAAATCTCAGTCCTGAAAATAAAATAATTTTTTCCATGCTGAATGAAAAAGCATTTAACCAAACAACCTCTATACAGTACAAACACGACTTCTATAAAGGTGCCATGAAAAGTGCTTTTACATCAAATTCACATGGAAAAAAAATAATCACCAGAGTAGTTACAACACAGTTGCTGTAAAATCTGAACTATGGGTGATACAGCACACTGTTAAAAGAAGTGTTAAAAACACGTCTTGAGAGGTTTTTCTTAGGAGATTTTACTTTTGAAGACAGAGAACAGCGATGGTGTCTTCAAAGAACAATATCAATATCATTAAACAGGAACATGACTTGCAATCACTTTTTCTCAGCATTTTCTTTACAAAATCAGAAGTGTCATTCACCTAGACATGCAACTACAGGACCGTTTTTAGCAGCAGTGCAAATAATTTCCTTATGTTCTTTGGAAGCATGCTAAGTCCCTAGTGAAGAAAAGGGAGAAATTACTTAAGGAAGACTTGCAACTTCAGGAGCAAAAGCAATGGTTTCTCTGATTTTTTCTCCTACTTCTCTTTTCTCAGAAGAAGTTAATGAAGTTTTGAGGTGAGACCGAACCATGCATTAAATTTCAAACACAGCATTAAGGCTGCCATCTCTCAGTCCCCACAACTGAGTCGTTTAGGTTCGAGGTACCTATTTTGCTTTTGTGCTGAGTCAACTTGAGCTATTCAAATATTTTGAATTTTGATCTTTAAGTATTATTGTAAGGTATTGGTAATTGTGCTATATATATGTGTGTGTGTAAATATACATCTAGAGCATACAATTTTTGTTTATTTTTGTCCAAATCAATATTTATCTTAGATGACTGTACTCAAAAAAGAAAGCAGTGAGAGAAACCAGTGGGTATTTAGTCAACATTGATACCTGACCTCATCTCAACTTGTTGTGGTGTTTTTATAGCAACCCAACAAAAAACAGATACAATAAGATATATTTATTTTTTGTGGATTTTTTTGAGTCTTCACCCCAGAGACAGCTAAGCTCTCTCTTGAATTTTTCCAGGCATTTTATTTTTGGATAATTGTTCTCCATATTTTCTGACCTGCATTAAAAATGCTTTGAGATTCAGACTCATGGTTTCACTGAGCAATCCAAGAGTCCAGCAGCCTTTAAGGAAAGGGGAAATATATCCAAAACCAGCCTGCAAGGTTTATGATCATTGATCAAAAAGGCAGGATGAGAAAACATGCAAGAGAAAAACATGAAATATCCTATGTTAATGATACTATAGAAAATATTCTCTGACCTTCTGGACAACAATACTACTGTATTCGAGTTCTGAGTGTTGGTTACTAGATTTCTGATAAGTTTCCACCTTAGAAACTGTGTTCAAGAAACGAGATATTCATAGCACTCAAATTATCAGAATCCCCTCTAGTCTGGACAAAGTCTTAGAATGGAGATAGACACACTTGAACTTCTGTGAAATTTCTGAATGCTATTATCTGAACTGGATGTTCTGTGGACAGCTTTTCCTTATTATTTTTTTTAATCACTCATGTTTTCTTTAGCTTAAGAACCTCTGTCTTAAGCAACATGGCCCTACTTCTAGTTCTGCACAGGACATCTTGGATTTGGATCTGTTCTTATGCCAAGGCAAGTCCTCACAGCCTGCCATAAAGCCTTGATCTTTATTCCTTGAACCAAGTTGCCCTTTTCACTCTGCTAGCACTGGGCCTGAATAACTTTCTTATACTTCTACCCTATTTTTGCATTGTTAAAACAAACAAACAAATCGATTTTTGGAATAAAACTGCCTAACTAATGATGAAGTTTAACAATGTAGCTGCCTTAAAAATGTCAAAACTTGCACTACGTATAAATTAAATGAAAGCAAATGGGTAGAGTTGAGCACTTTTTATTGTCTGTCTAAAAACATGAGAATTGTTTCTGCTTTCATACACCTGAATAATCAATGTAATGAAAATAAAGACTGGTGTGAGGTTGAGATAGAGAAAAAAACATAGTGTAACTGGCCCTCAGCCTGATTCATAGCCTTTGGAAGTTAAGGAGACAATTCTGCTGACTCAGGTTGACTCAAGGCTGTAGCTGTCTTTTTGTTTTTCAACATGTTATCAGTAAAGTGTATAAGGTAACTGAGTACAACTACTTCTACAAATGCACCTATGAAAAGAGAAAGGTTTAAAAGTGTGATTTCCAAATGCAGCTACCATAAATAAAGGACTGAGAGTGAGACTGCCTTAAGCAGTGTGTCTCGACAGTAAAAAGCATCATTATAGATGGCTGCATTGTAGTATTTGCTTTTCAAAGTCCACATGTGTGATAGATTTTTCAAGTCTGCAGTGCTGTGCACACATGTATCAAGAGACTAGAACAAACCTTGAAATTAAAAAAGGAAAAACACGTGCAAACAAACTACAGATGTAAAACTTTGTTATAACATGGTAACACTCAACTTTTTCATATACTACTTTTATAACCCTTGAACATGTAGAGAAGTTATACTAAGGAAGTCCCATGATTTTAACTATTACAAAACTTGCTTGATAACTACTGTCTTTTCAACTCTGAACTTTTATTTGACCCCTACAATTGCAGACTCTCATAATAAGGACTTCAAAGGCAAACAAGCTATCATGACTGCTATAAATAAATGCAAGGAAAATGGAAAAGAACAATGTTTCTGCCTACAGATACTAATACTGCCCATGGATGAACAAAGAAGACGATGGACTTGTTACAGTGAAGCAATAATTAGAAGTACTGACATAAACCACTGTTTTAATAAACGTGGATTTATTATTTTTGCATGCTCTGTTATGCCAACAGCCTTACCTACCTTTTTGAGACCAGTGTTAGTACGAGACTGAGCACAGTTGGATGGACAAGGCCTTGAATCTGGAGCATCTGGTCAGATGAAAGGAGTTTGCTGCGAAGCATCTCATTTTGTTTCTAAAGCTCATAACTCTTCCTTGCAAATGCTCAATCCTTCACTCCAGTTCCAGCGCCTGTCCCAGCCACTTGGGGCCGCCACCAACCTGCTCAGACTTCTCTTTATCATTAACATGGCGTATTAACTCAGTGGTCGTTCTGGGGAAAATAATAAAAAAAGATGAAAAAGAATGTGAAAAGTCAGCATAAAAAGCATTCTGTTGAAAGGAACATAATCACTGTGAAGACTTCAGCATAGAACCTGAATAATAAATTTCAGGTTTTGATATAACTATTACTGCCTGTGAAGAACTCTTTGAAGATAATTGAAACCACTGTGCAGCAATCTGCTTTATAGCACTGACAAATAACAGTTTCCTAAGGCTTATCATTTAAGGTTAGTAAAGGGAGGACACATATTTACTCCATATGCTGCTTAAATGTAATTTTTAACGCATGACCTTATATAGGAACCTCTGCATGCTGTTAAGTAAAGTTACAGATTTGGGATGTGGTGGGGCAAACTATAAAAGCTACAATTTCACAAAACATTCAGCTATTGAAAGAATGCTAATAATATGCAACATTCCAATGATATATCAATTCTAGTATTTTAGGATTTAAATATATATTTAATTTCTAAAGTGGCTAAAATATATAGGTGGAGATATATAAGAAGGTACTCCGGAAAAAGAGACTTAATAGCTCTCATTACCATACTCAATTTTATACTTAGGAAATACTACCAATGTGCTTCAGAGAAGGAACAGTTAGCTGAAGAATATAATTAGATGCAGAGGGTATGGTTTTCATCTGTCTTTAAAGGGATACAAATTTTGCTTTTGGCATTTCAAGGGTTGTACCTTTGATTTCCCTTAGTTTTGATAAACATTGGTAAGCTAGAACAAAAGGCATAGAGGGCACATGGGGGTGATGTAATATACAAGAACAGAAAACATACCCAGCAGTGAATGGAAAAAAACTTGGCATATAAAGAAAGAAAAGGTGGCTTTGATGAGAGAGACAAGTTCAAGACTTTACAAAATTGGTCGCACATCTTCAAGACCTGTATCTACTTTACAGGGAATCTATTTTTGAAGGCCCAGAAAGAAAACTGAAAATAAGGACACATTTCATTTGTTTAAAGGGGCTTGTTTTATTTTTTTGTATACTTGTGGACAGAAGCTTCTACTTAAAAGAACAAAAATGAAACCAAAAAAATCCATAATAACTTTAGGATGTCACAGAAGGTTACTTGCCTGTAAGCAGGTTTTTTGTTTATTTGGCTGTTTTTTTTCGATGTTCCTCTACTGCAAATTCATTCCAAACATCTAGTTACAGGGGTTTTGGCATAAGGGATGCTGGGAAAGAAATTTAGCTTGAGGAGTTAAGGTTTTTCTCTGCCAATCTAGACAAACGTTGAACTTTTTATTTTCTGTACCTAAAAGTATTAATTCAGGTATTCCAATTTGGACCTTCTGTGTAATGTTACCTAAGTGGATGACGAATGCATTTGGTAAGTCATCTAACAGAAACACAGGAAATGCCATTTGGAATAAGCAAACAATTCATTTATTCCACCATCTAGTGTTTGACAACAGCCTGACAGGAAAGATGGAAGTTATGTCATGCAGGTCAATTTGATCCTGACTCACTGAAAACTGAGTCAAAAGGAAAGAATGTCTTGGACTTAAAAAAAGTATGAAATAGTCCCATCTACAGAGGCAATATTTTCAGCTGCTCTTTCATGGATGTGTTAGCATCTAACCAGAAGCTAGCTTGGGTGCAGCAGGATTTGATTAAGTACAGCACAATGTGAGCACAGACTCATGGTGCTTTTGGATTAATTAGCCCTCCTGCAATATAGTAATACCATCCATGAACTGTTCTGCTGAGCCCAGACTGGTTTGCCAGCACAGCACTAAGTTTACTAATGAGCCCGAAGTTGCTCTGGTATGTTTGGGCACACTGAGTACTGTGCTCCCCGTGCTCCTTGGGACTTCTTCACTGATGTTATCTATTACACCAAATAAAGGAGAGCCTACAAAGATAATTTAGGGCTAACAACACAATCACAGAATCAGTTCGGTTGGAAAAGACCTTGAAGAACATTGAGTCCAACCTCCACCATGTCAACTAGACCATAGCACTAAGTCTTTTCTTAAATACCTCCAGGGATGGTGACTCCACAGCCTCCCTGGGCAGTGCATTCCAATGTTTAATCACACTTTCTGTGAAGAATTCCTCCCAGTGTCCAATGTGAATCTCCCCTGGCACAGCTAGAGGCTAAAGGTTAGATGCTAGTGAAATTCCTTAATGACAGTGAAGGATAAAAAAGAGGCAGAATATCTCTGTATAGACCATTTTGATTCCAGAATAAAACTCCCAATGAATCATCAGGGTTCTCTTCTTCATTTCTCAGAACACCTGTTGTACTCTGACAGCACAGATCAGAAGCCAAGGTACTAACTCCAAAGTGACAGATAGCTCTGTACCACTGTACATGGAGATCTAACACAGGCCACTGCAAAAAACATCTTACACACACAGAGACAACCAGAAATCAATATCAAAATGAATTCCAATGAGTGATTTTTGCTACTGCTTTAAAAAGTACTCGGAGAGAAACCAGCATGATTTTTAAGCTGTTGATAATGCTTTAAAGGGCAAAAATGTTACAGTAAGCTGATATAAAATTATTAAACCCCATACCTTTTAATTTTCTCCTCCTGCTTATTTGCATGCTGCTTGAGTAAGATGTGCTCATCACGTAAACAAAGAAATCTGTCCTCCAGTTCTTCTCGACTGATTCGTGACACAGCTTGTTGAGCTTTTACATTCTGTGCAGCTGATGATTCTGCCAAAATCAAGGGAACTTTAAATTATCCTCAATACATTCAACAGCATGTAATTCAAAGTCTAACTTACTTGGAAATACTAAAAAAAGTAATTTTATATTTTACACTTATATGAGTCTGTTGATTAATTTTTTTCAGATTTATTTTCATGTTAATCACTTCCTTTTTCCTCCCTCTTACAGATTAAAAAAGGAAATTAAAATGATACAGCAAAGTGATTACCTACTAGACAACACAAAGGTAACAGTTTAGCAAGTAACCGGGTCAAACTATTTTAAAAATGAGCATTACCAAAAAGATGCTTTCTAATCTGTTTCAAGGTTAACATAGTCTCTTGAAGCCTGAAAAGACTGACTCATAACCCTGTAAATTTACTCAGATACATGCCTAAGCCCACTTGTTCCATTCTAATAGCATGTGAGTAACATATCAGAACTGCATAGTACTTTTGGTCCCCATTTTGTTAAATGGATCTGGCCTTGTCCTCAAGTCAGGAAAAATGTCCTGTTTTTTCTGGAAAGATGAATGTTATAGCTCAATGACATTTCCAGTTTTTAGCATCTCACAGCAACTCCCCTCTTCTAACAAGCAGCTTGAACATAGAACGGGTCACAGCATCTTTCAGAATTTAACCCAGATTTTGAATGGTATTTGAACTTCATTTTGTGAGTGGCAACATCAGAAACATTTTTAGAAAGAAACTAAAGAAGCCACTGATCAAAGTCTGTAACTGTAATAAATAGCAGCTGGTACAAACCTTGTAATCCTTCAATTCCAGATGGAGTTAGACCTGTATCTCTCACAGGCAGGTCCCCCACAGTTTCATCAGCTGAACCAGGCACGGCTTATCTACGGATAACAAAATTCAAATGAAATTCTTTTCCATCTGTTATCTAAACTGTGAAACTAGAATGAACTACAATGCAGGATATAAAATGAAGGAAAAAGCAATGACAGATTCACTGAAATGACAGATTTATACATTACTGTAAATGGTCCTATCTCAATTGTATTGCTCAGAGGACAATCTAAACTTTCAAGTTTAATGCTGTGCCAGTTTTCATCCATTCACAAAATACACCCTTTTTTTTTGTTATGCAATAGCTCCAGTTGTATTTAATATATGTACAATTAGCTTTTCAAAGTTCTAGCTCTGTTGTCTTCAGCAGTCTTTGGGCTAAGGCCATATTTCCAAGTGCATGTGGGAAAGGGACTTCTGGGGATTTTTTGTTTGATTTGGTTTATTTAATTGTTTGTTCATTTTTAAGACAGGTCAAAGCTTAAGGCATCAACTGGTAGATGAGTAATGCCATCTTCCACATTTTGAGTGAGACTCTGAAACAGAGGTGCTGGGGGTTATGAAGTCATTTCACTGTTGCTTGCCATTCTCTTAGTCTTCTTTCAATCACTGTCATAAGAGAAATTACTTTTTAAGATAAAGTATCTCCTATGAATGATTCTCATAAATCCGAACACATTTCTTTCTTGAGGCAACAGAAAGCTTAGCTACATGACAAAGTGAGATTAGGAAAGTATTAATGTGAAAAAGTGCTACAGTTGTTTCGGTGTAATATATGAACATAATTGTTAACAAATGCTGTTTCCTTCTTGTCTTATGGTACGGAAAATTAGATGTTGGCCACAGAGTCAAGTCATGCTGAAATAGCAGGAAAAAGAGTGACATGAAGTCCTCTGCATAGTCTTTCCCTCTTCCCCTGCATTGTTACACTCTTTAGGTGATATAAATCCTTAGCAAATCTGAAAACATCTAGGAAAGCATTGGGAAATTAAGAGGCTTGCATCAGAGGACACAAGTGACACAATATAATCACACAGATTCCATGACATATCTGTTAATTCTATCACAATCAAACCTGCTGCTAAAGCTATATCTTTCTTCTACCAGGAGAGTCATCCATCATAAACAGGTTTCCTTATGGCTTTGGCCAAAAGGAACCAAAAAGATTAACAGAAGTCCAAGAAGTCAGTCTTGCTTTCAATCTTTTGTTTTATTCATCAGTAAAATTTATGATATAGTATTATTTCCAGCTTTCACTGTTTATAAGAACAGGAACACATTTTTCTTCCATGTGGAACAAACGTTTCCTTGTCATGACCAATGAAATGCCTGAACTGATCTACACTTGTAGATTATCCATGAGGGTGCAGTTTCAATGCTGTCAGTCAGAGAAACAGAGATGTGATGCTGAGGCCACGTGGCCAGAGCAACCAATGGCACAACTGGCAACAAGTGACAAATACAACTGGAATCCAGCCCCTTAGTGTCCTCGGCTCTTTTTGCATTATCCTCACAAAACCCTTAAAACATTTTTGTGATTTGTTAAATTAGTTCAACCTGCAGTCATTGACTTCACTCAGGTCTAAGTTCATTATTGTTGTCATTGTTATGTCACTGTATCAGAATCACTACAGCAACTGAGGTGAAAGTGAAACAGAAACCTTTACCTCTAGATGACCATCCAAATTTGGTTCATGACAGATTATATGTCTTTATAGAATGTGGTTGTCTTTGTTTTCACAAATCAAAAACGACAGGGATTTTTTTTGGCAAATTTCAGAGACATCAGAGCCAAACAAATATTTATCAGCACAACTCCCCAATGTTTGTGATCTATCAAAATAAGGCTTCAAAACTCTAGCACAGCAACGGGCACAGACAAACATTACAGGTTTTCACTAGTTGCTACTTGCTAAAGAAACTTTGATCTGGAGATCTACCTGTTATCGTCAGTATGAAAGAAACTCATTCTTTTAAAAACCAAGACAAACCAACACATTTGCCCTTCAAAAAAGCAAATAAAAAACTCTTGTCAGTAGTAATCTATTGCTGGCATCAGCAATACCACAGAAATACTCAAGTTGTAAGCAAACAATCATATCAGAGCTGCACATGAAGACAGTTTTTACTGGCAACACAATATGACTTGAAGTGACAAAATAAAGCTGCTATAAATCTGAAGTCCTGAAAACTTACAAAGGTTAAATTTTCAAAAGTAAAAGGAAGAATTAATTGGCTTACTTCCATTACAAAGTGACAGAAATTGTTGAGCTTTCTTTTCTGTCCTGGGCCACAGGAAAAGGAAAAAACACCCACATATTAATTGTTTTTACCAAAAAGAGTGGGCTTAGATAGAAACCTGTCTCCTGGTTTTAGGGAGGCAAAATATAATTACAGACTCAGAATTTGGCCTGGCAATTTGTCTGCCTGATTAGCAACACAAGAACACCTGTATCTTCACTAATCATTAACAACTACCATTTATGCTGCTTCTTTGAGAGAGAACACCTCAAACAGCAAAGCATGCGTCACATATGCTACACTTACTCTTTGAATATTATCTGAGTGTCAGTCACAAACACTTTAACAAAATTACGTTGCCTTGCAGTCCAGTTCCAACATTATTTCTCAAAGCATATGAGATTTCTCCACAGAATTCCATATCACTTTTGAAAGAATTTCCAAAGTGATTACATCTGACAAAATTGTACAGCAACACTACTACAACAGTGATGGTACTAAAGACTCCAGCACTGCCTAAAATAAAGCATAGTGAAGCAAGAGAGATACAAATTTTTAGTTGCATCTGGACAGATCCACATGCTCAAGCTCAAAAACTTAAAACAGGTCTTATTTCCAAGAAAGGTAACCCTACAGTCACTTCAGCACTTCTTGTTCCTCAAAAATAAGAGAAAAGAACTTCACATACAAAGAGAGGAAATGTTTCCATATCTCTGGGATTAACCTATAAGAACCTCAAGTTAGGTATAAGCAAAAATTTTAGATAGAGTTAGTGAAGTTAAACAAACCTTAATTTTCTTATCCACTGCACTAGTTACAGAAGTGGTTCTATCACCACCTGTGTCTGACAACTGACTACAAAAACTGCATAGGACTTTGCAGTGTTATGCAAGGCCAGTCAGTAATGAAATGAATACTTAAAATTAAGTGTCAAAGCTCATACTTTATATCTAAATGCTTACATACCACACAGAAACACACTGTTGTCCCAACATCATTCAAAAGTAGCAAAAGTGAGGAGGTATTACTTAAAATTTCCAAAGTTCTCAGCCAGTGGGGCTAGAAGGGGCTTCTAGTGAAGGGATTACTAGTGAAATCTTAAGGGTTCTGACTTGTTTCAACATGGATTTAGAATTTCAGGAGTCTCAGACATGGCCGTGATGATGCTTTGCTTACAAAATCCTATTCCACTTCTCTGGTACAGGGAAGAATAAAAAAGAGGAGAGAGAGAGACCACCCACCTCTCTTGGCCTATCAAAGTATTTCCAGCCTTCCTATTATCTCTCTATTAAGGGAGAATATCTACCTCAAAAGATAAATATTATAAATATCTACCTCAAAAGATAAATATTTGCACTCTATTAGGCTTGTCATCTAAAATAATCTCATTTATCACTTGGTAGGAGTATACACACATATCACCTCTCAAACATCACCTGTTGCAGTGCTGTGAATTTTGTGAGGTGGAAAGGAAAAATAAAAGAAGATGTGGAAGGGATTAGGAAACGAGACCACAACACCCGAGGAAAGGAACATCTCCCAAACCTGTAACTCCCACTGCAACGCAGACAAATCAAAACGCTGCCTTGTCTACAACGTGTTTTACAACTGCTCTCCAAGTTTTCCCTCAGCTGCGCCGGGTTGGCAATGAGGGGCAGGGCGGGAAGGGGCAGCGTTTGGCTCTGGAAGGAACACACAGACACAGCTCCTACTCCAGTCTCTACACCTGCGAGCAGCGGCCGCAGCTGCTCCGAATTCAGCGCGGACACTGCTCCCCTTTTCCTGGGGCGCTGAGGGGAGCGCGGAGCCTCAGGGGGCTGATCCCGCAACTCTCAGCGCGGATCTGCAGCATCCCCGAAGGGCACAGTGCCCGGCGGGACCCGACACCTCATCCCCCTCGGGCACCGCATCCCCCTGGGGCACCGCGCCCGGTGGTACCCAGCACCTCATCCCCCTGGG
>NW_008668066.1:0-2223 GCF_000695815.1 Acanthisitta chloris
TGGAGTTTATATATATATCTCTATATCTCTGTCCTGGGGAAGGCAGTCAGGGCCCCCTGCATCCACTTTTGGGAGCAAAGAAGGAAATGGCCATTTCCCCAAGAAGCCACTACAGGAAGCATCAGCTGAATGTATATTTATATCCCTATAATCCTGCCTTGTCCTCACAATCCCCACTCCAGCATGAAATTCCCTCTGACACACCATTCCCCTTCCCAGTGAACACTGAGAGAGAAATTTCCTATCTAGTTTGGGAGCCCTGACTTGTGTCCTGCATATTTCACTCTCATTGGAGTTTCCCTTCCGAGTTTATTTTTGGTAGGGCCTGAAATAGGAAGTGAGCTATTGGCAGGAGCCTGGCTTGTTTCACTTCTCAAAGCCAAAACAAACGTGCTGTTGTCCAACCCTAGGGCTCCTTCTTTGTTTGGGAAACCAGGAGGAAATGGGAAGATCAGTTACAGTGCTGGTGGAAGAGAAGATGGGCCATAAGTGTCACCATGCTCCCCTCATCCCATGGATGAGGTGCTGGTGAGTCCATCATAGCATCTCCCACCAGGCTCACCCACTGCTTCTCCTTGGCATAACCATCACATTGTCACCAAAAGCCTTACCTGTCTGTCAGGGGAGGTGGCCCCTGCTTCATCTCAGGGGAGCGTAACACCCGGATTTGAGCTGATCCATCATATCCTGTTTTTGCACTAAGTGATGTTTCAGCCATTGTCCTTCTTCTTCCCAAGTAAAACCTGAAGGAAAGGGAAGGGAGTGTGAATGAACTCTGAAAGGAGGCCAGGAAGCTGGGAAGAAGTTCTGACAAACCTTCATTCTTCAGCTTTGTGCTATGAGATGATACTTCTCCAGCCACTGTCAGACCCTGCACTGGCTCCATGATGCCGAGTGATGCCCAGGAGTGTGCTGGAGCCCCATCCCCTCTGGAGTGCTGTGCTGTGCTGGCTGCAGTCCAGATTCCAGGTGGTCTCATCCCATCCTGGTGTCCATTAGCTGCCTTCATCCCATACGGAGATTGCTGTGTTGATCTTTTGGTCCAGTGGTCTTCTGGGCCACCATCTCCCATGAATGGCTCAGTGGTGAGCACCAATGCTCCTGGCTCCCACGGGAGCAGAACTCTAGTTCTCATGGCAGGAATTGGGCATAAGCCATGTGGGAGAAACCCACAGGCTTCTCAGCTGCCCCAGGGCTTGTCCCAGCCTTGCCAAGTGGCAGCATCACACCTGAGGCTGTGTGGAGACCCCAAATACTGCCAGGGTTGGCACCCCTTGGCATGGGGTTAAAAAGCTGGAGTCAGAGCCCTGTACCCCACTGCCAGGCCCCTGTGTCCCCCCATATTTGTGTTCTGGTACCCCCAGCCAGGGGTGGGCTGTCTTTGCTTGGTGGCCAGAGCTCTCTTGAGTCCTAGGGGCTGACCCTGGCTACACTGAGGAGAGTCTGACCTCAGGACCAGTCAGTCCCTGGGAAGATGTTAGATAATGGGGGATGAGAGGCTCCTCATCCTGCCCCCAGGGCTGGTCTCTGCTGCCTGGTGAGCACATAGCAGCAGCCCCAGTGGGGACCTGCCACATCATTTCACAGTGTGCTAAGTGGTTGAAATGGACATTAGAGAGCATCTAGTTCCAACTCCCTGCCCTGGGCAGGGACACCTCCCACCAGACCAGGTTGTTGCCTCCCCACTCTGCCTGCTGCTTGTCACCACCTGCCTATACCTGCCCCAAAGTAATCCATCTCTCCCCTGCTTCCCACTCAGGACCAGGACAGCACCCGAGCAAGACCAGGTGATGCCCAAACACATCTCCTGGCACACGGAGAGATGGCACCCAGCTATGGAAGAAATACATTTTTATTAGGAAAGCGCTCTGCAGAGGTGCCAGGCTCTGTCGTACCAAACTCTAATCCCTCCAACTCCGCTGGATGGGATGCAGGAGCCTGAAGGGTGTCCAGCTCCGCCCATAAATAGTGCTTCCTCCTGGCCAGAAGCAGCCCCGGGACGGAGGGGAGGGCGGCATCGGTCGAAACCAGCTCGACCCCACACCGGCACAGCGCAGCTGCGGTGGGACCTGGAGCCCAGGGCGCCGGGGCAGGGGGGCTGCTGCTGGAGACAGGCTCAGGGCACATCCCCGGTGCTGCCCTGGGTGCTGAGCAGCATCTCCCTCTCCCGACAGACCGGAGTGGGGCGCGGGAAGCGAGCGGCTCCGTTACTGCAGAATATAC
>NW_008668066.1:2323-2573 GCF_000695815.1 Acanthisitta chloris
GGTGGGACCGCCCCCCTGCGGTCTTGCCCTGCGCCGGGAGGGAGGGCGAACTGCCAGAGCCGGGCAGGGAGCAGGAGCAGGACAGGCGTCGGGGGAACAGGTCCTGCGGCAGCGGGGAAAAAGGGGAAAGAGGATGAGCGAGGTGGAGGGGGAAAAATTGAGGCTCAAGGCTCTTCCAGTGCCCTCTGCCCAGTCCAGGCTCCCACGTCCACTGGTTGTGCCGGCGAATGTCCTTGCCGGGGCGCGGCCG
>NW_008668067.1:0-468 GCF_000695815.1 Acanthisitta chloris
TTGGAAAATAACAGAATATTATAGCCAAAAGCAAAAGAATTTGCATAAGTACCAAGGAACCGGGGGAGTTGGAAAATGAATCCCACCTGGTGACCGAATAAGCCCAACGATAGTTACTATTTAACCTGTGTAACATAGCCTGCTTTGCCAATTAATTTGTGCAAGTTATCAGCATTGTAATTTGCAAAACATTAACTGATGATTAAGTATTTTAGAAGTTAGTTAACATGTGAAACTATAGACAGAAGGAGCCAAGCAGCTGCAAACTGGGTTGTGCCATCCCTACAGGTTGGATCCTGGCTGAGAAGACACTGCACAGGCTCCGAGGATAAAAGTGAAAAGATCAGAGAAGTTCAACTGGGAGCAAGAGTTGGAGCCTTCATCTTCATGACACCTGAAGACGATGGCGGTGCACAGGCACGTGGAGGCGTAATCAATTTATAAGAAGAGTAACACCCATTCTTGGAA
>NW_008668068.1:0-238 GCF_000695815.1 Acanthisitta chloris
GGGATGGGTGACACGGGACGGGTGACACGGGATGGGTGACATGGGACAGGTGACACGGGACAGTTGGCATGGTATGGGTGACATGGGATGGGTGACATGGGACAGTTGGCATGGGACGGGTGACGTGGGACAGGAGCAGTTGGCATGGAACAGTTGACATGAGAGTTGACCAGTTGACATGAGAGTTGACTAGTTGACATGGGACAGGAACAGTTGGCATGGGACGGGTGACATGGGA
>NW_008668069.1:0-3633 GCF_000695815.1 Acanthisitta chloris
GTGAGACTGACTGGTCAATAGTTCCCTAGTTCTTCTGCTTTCCCCCTTTTAAAAATGGGGGTTATGCTTCCCTTTCTCCAGTCGTTGGGGACTACATCTAACTGCCAGGATTTCTGGAAAATTATAGACAGTGGTTTAGCAACCACATCTGCCAGTTCCCTCAGGACCTGAGGATGAATCTCATCAGGGCCCATGGACTTGTGCACATTCAGGTTCCTGAGATGGTCTTGAACCTGATCCTCTGCTACAACGGGTTCAGGGGTTTCATTCTCCCAGTCTCCACCTGTGCCCTTCTTGGTCTGGTCAGAGTGACTAGAGCACTTGCAGTTGAAGACTGAGGAAAAGAAATCAATTTGTGCAAGCAAATTCCTTTTAGGACAGTTCCTAAGGAAAAAGAACCATAGAGTTCAAGCCTATTTATTGCCTTTGAAATGTTTTTGCCCTGTAACACTTGCAGTATGTTACCCAGGAAACTACACTCAATGTTTGTTATTTCCAAACTTTTCGGGACATGTGGGTTTCCTGTATCAGAGACCAATCAAAGAACTTCAATATTAAATGGATAGTGAGGTGATACTCTTGAACTAGGATTTATTTCTTCTCAAAAGAGAACTGAATCAAGACCACCACTTAATTTAACTTGTTGATCAATATTGTTAACTTGAGTATTTGTGACGAACACATCGTGGTCACTAAGGTGTAACAAATGGTTAATAAAGGCTGCAGCACCTTTGGCAGCAGCAGTCACTTCAAAACTGTAACAGAACTCGACTGGTTGTCTCCTGCAGTATCAATCAGGGATTTCAGCTCATACAGCCTAAAACTGCGTATCACACCTAAGGTAAGCTGTAGTTAACACAGACTAAACCCTAGTGGCTAAATCACCTTGGGCTGCTTAATCACAACACCTGCCTGCACAGCCCTAAACAAAAATGTAAGTGAAACCCTTCACTGAGTTTAACTTTCTGTACCAAACTGGAGCTTCATATTTACAGACTTAAAACAAAATAAAATAACCCACCCCCTACTAATTTCTGTGCCTTGTTACACTCTTAAACAACCCAAAAAATTTACACAGGAGTAAGGAGCTGTAAGTCTGCCCAATAATTTCCTAGCTAGCAGAATCAGTATGAGGGACAGACCCTCCTGTGTTTTTTATTCTGTCTATTCCACTGTGAAACAAAGACATTCAAACTGTCAAAATACAAGTGAATTGACTGTAAGTATATGGAGGCATTCATTCCTCAGCACTGGCTGCAGCAGATTTGGTGAATTTATCTAATCTAAATGTGTCAAAAGTACTTTCAAAGCTGGAACAAGTGAATAATAAATTCAGACCTTTCATCAGACCTGCACACTGGGGAGCAAAAGTGAACAGTGTACACATATTTGCATCTAGTATTCAATTCAAGACACTTCAAAGTGAATAGCTAGAGAGAAATTAAGGCAAACAGGAGGAAAAAGCAGGGATGGTAAGGATCTTCCTTTTACACAATAAAAATATATGGAGGGAAATACTTTTCAGTAAAGAAAGTTCTTGAAGCTGGTTCCAAAATCTCACTTCAGGTCTAAAGAGAAAATACTGTGATTACAACTAACTGAAGATATAGCAGAAAATGTCAACATCTGCTAATCCATCATGTTTCTGCTGCACCAAGATAATGTCTACATTAAAAAAAACATTCCACTTACCAAGAGCACTTACAGCATCCTCAAAAAGATTTGATCGAGATGTTTCACTTGTTGCACTGTAAGAAGAAGACAAGTGCAGTGGTAATTACAAAACTTTGGAAAACTTCCTGGTTTTTTTTTTAAAAAAAAAAAAGGCAGCGGCAGCTGTAACTCTAAGAACCCCCTTTTGTTCCTAAAAAAAACCCAACAAAGCTTTCCAAAGAATTCTCTTCTGGTCCTATAGTCAGACCAGATCTTACCAACTTACAATGTTACCATTTTAAAAACAAAGCCAACCTTCACCCCACTACTCCCCAGCAGGTTTGGCTCTTGCCCATCTGCTCAGGGATTAGCCATCTGCTTGCTTCAATGCTTTCAGGGGTGGCAGAACAAGGTGGATTTTCTAAAGCACACAGCAGTCTCACTAACTGCTTCCCCACAGTCACTGGTCTGACCTCAATGACAACCCAAGGAGGTCAGTGGTAAGAACTTATTAAAACCTCAGTATCCTACTTTCCCAGGAATATAAACGGCTAACATTTGCAATTATTCCATCTCGGGTTATCCAAACTGTTAAGTTACAGGATTAAAGGCTCACCTCCATGAACATTAAGGAACACAGAGGCACAACACTGGACAGAGGAACCCCAGTTAACCCAGTCACAGCCAAGGTTGTCCCTTTCCTGGATCCTCCCAGGGCTGAAACTTAAAGCACCACCCCCTTGGTGTCCGAGGGACTTGTCAGAGGCTCTCCAGGACTCCTTCAAGGGCATTACTGCCTACAGAGTGGTGAAACTCCCCATGGGGTGCCAGGAAAATGTGTCTGGGAATTGTGTGAGACTTTACTATGGGATATCTAGAGGGAGAACCAAAGGCAATTAAAGGAAAGCATCAAGGCACCCCGCAGATGAAGATCACGGGACAAGAAAATGAGGAGAAAAAGGGCCATGTAAACAACACCTTCTTGGCTATGCCCTGCACCTCACCACCAGCCCATCCTGCCTTCTCATTAAATTCAATTTCTAACAATTTTTATCACAAGATGGAGTGGAACACTCCCCATAGAAGACAGGCTGAGAAAGTTGTGTCTGCCCCAACCCTGGCAGTGTTCAAAGCCAGGTTGAATCAAGCCTTGAGCATCCTGCTCTGGTGGGAGATGTCCCTGTCCAGGGCAGAGGGTTGGGACTGGATGACCTCTAAGGTCCGTTCCAATCCCTTAACATATCATGATTCTGTGACTTGAGGGGAAGATGTCTCTACCCTATATGCATGTATGTAATTCTAAGTGTTCACAACTGCACAGTGAACTATGAGGAACAGGGGATGGCCTGAAATTGTGTCAGGGTAGATTTACATTAGATATGAGAAAAAAATGGTTCTTCCCCCAGAGTGTGTTTGGGCACTGGAACAGCTCCCTAGGGCTGCGGTCACAGGCCCAAGTCCGACAGAGCTCAAGAAGCATTTGAACAATGCTCTCGGGCACAGGGTGTGATTCTTGGGGGTGTCTGTGCAGGGCAAGAGCTGGACTTCAGTGATCCTTGTGGGTCCCTTGAAACTCCTAACATGCTGTGATTCTCTGGGATCCAAATGTCTGTGGAGTCAGCAACTGCTGAGACCAGGCACTGTTGAAGTCTCAGGGCCAAGAACTGGACAAGGAGCCACAGGAGTCCATGTGTATGGGGATGCTGGTAACTGAAGAGACTTGACTGCACATACACTGTGTGTAGATACATGTGATCAACCAGTAAGCATCAACCTTGCCCATGGTGGTAGGGCCAGAAGCCTGAGAGGCAAGTATTGAATGACTGTAAGTCAGAGACAGCTGCTGGAGAGGCTCCCCACACGGGGGTGGGGAGCCAAGCATTCCCACAGAGATGTAAGCTGGGGTTTGAACCAGCACAGGAACCCTTTTTTACCTGCTGGATGTCCAGAGGACAAGGGGCTGCTGCTGAAACTTCGGGA
>NW_008668069.1:3826-6928 GCF_000695815.1 Acanthisitta chloris
AAATGTTACTTCTCCCTCAGAGTCTCTCACCGGTTTGCTTTCAAACCAGCACAACACAAATTTTCCAGTGTGGAGGAGCTGCCAGAAAGACTTGAACATCAGGAGGCTCAGGGGTGACCTTATCACTCTCTACAGGTCAATCTCTTCTCCCAGGTAACCAGTGACAGGATGAGTGGACACATTCACAAGCTGCACGAGAGGAGGTTTAGGTTGGACATGAGGAGGAATTTCTTCACAGAAAGGGTGATTAAGACAGTGGAATGTCTGCCCAGGGAGTGGGTTGAGTCACCATCTCTGGAGGTGTTTAAGAAGAGACTGATGTGACACTTAGTGCTATGGTCTAGCTGGCATGGTGGTGTTTGGTTATAGATTGGGTGTGATAATCTCTGAGGTCTTCTTCAACCTGATCATCAGATCAATCTGAAACAGTTTTCAGAAGATGCCACTAAAAATCTAACCAGGCATTGGCAGAGATCCATGTTTTTATGCAAGGAAAAATATGGTTCCAACTAGAATGCATCACTACTATCTGTCAGTAGATTTACAACCAAAAAAGATCAAAGGCAAAATAGGACACAGGAGGTTTTCTGGCCATGGGTGAATAGATCTTCACCAGCCTCAGTTATTTAACTTTAAAGCAAATCAGAAACAAGCAGAATTCACTGAAATCAAGGCAGGTGATAAGCTGCCTTGATTTCAGTGAATATATGTTCAGTGAATATATGCCGTAATATATGTTTAATTATTCTTTTGCTTCCTGTTAAGTATGTGAACTGAGGCTCCTCTACTGCAGTTTTACAACACTGCAATCTTTACATGAAAAACATGGAAAACATTGTTTCAGTGTCAAAGAGTAGACTAATCTTTGAACTTGCTGGACAAACTGAACAGAAAGAAAAAAATCCATTCATTAACATTTTAAAAAAATCAAGCTATTTGACTGATAAATGAAGCTTCATTTGTATTCCATTCCTAAAAGGTTCCTCAGAACTGCAAAATTAAATCATCAAAATTCATGTATTTAGTGCAAGAAATTTGTGATGACATTTTCAAGATATTAGGAAATCAAAAGTTTTGTTCCTTTATTATCAAATCAGCATTTGATGATGTTTAAATACAATCACTTCAAAAATTAATGTCTTGTGCACCAGTATTCATATAATACAGAAGTAATTAAAAAACAGCCTATGAAAAATGTATAAAAGTGTATAAAAACCTGTGTTTGAAGACCTGAGACTATGCAGCACTTCAAGGGCCATTATATTCCAGCTAACAACATTTTTCCTCCATACAATATTTAACCAACTTAAAGCGAATTAAAAAAGGCCACAGTATACAACAGGGACGAAACCTCTTATTTTCTTACATGGTGAGAACTGAGGATGAAAATTATCTCAACTCCTACAAACACACATGGGCTAAGAAGCACTCAGAAAAAATAAACTTGTATCGTCAAGGCATTACATGATTAAGAGCAATGCCATATCCAAACATCTGGAAGAAAAATTTCTTTCCAAAAATTAAGAGACTCATACAGCAATAAGGAACTTATGGTTCAAATCTAAGCAACATGTTCCAAAACATTATCATAGGTTTGTAAACAGGTCAGGACACACTGCTCTTAAGCCTTTCAGAGCTTTGTGAGCAGTAGATCCCCACACAGGTGAGTATCCTCAGTCTGAAAAGAAACTGGTGTGCAGTAATTCTGAAATGCCTAATGGGACCACAAGTCCCATGTCATTTAACTCTCCACTCTACAGGTTTAGTCTCAAGACCACACTTCCCACAGAAGAAGGTGCAAGCAGGGAGGGGTTCTTACAATCGGTGATGTTATACTTGGGTCAGAGCCTGAAATTACAGTTAAGAAAGGAGAAATACTATGTAGAATTGAGAGACTGACTGGACTAACACTGAAATGGAAACTGAAAATCAAAACCAGAAGCAATTGAAATGGACAGGGATTTTTGGAGGCTCAGTCATACCTGTCAGTTGATGATCGACTGTAATCACTTGGGGTCTCAAGAGGTTTTTCTTCTGGCTCCTCTTCTCTAGGAGCACTCACAGATGCAGCTTCACAAGCAACTGCATCTAGTGCTGGTAGTGGAGGGACAGGAGATGGCACTGAGGCAGTAGCAGGGGCTGATGCAGCAACTGGTGTGGAAGATACACTTGTTGAACTAACAGCACAAGCAGCATTTGACTGTTGAGCCACTCCAGCTGTTGCTTTGGTCTGCAGGAGGACAACAGAGTTCAGACACAGCACAAAGCTCCTAAACCCGTGCTCTCTACAGGCAGCACACTATGTCCTGTTGAGACCATTTGTGTTTGATATTGTTGCCTCAACATCAAAGGTAACATTAAAACACTGCAAGACATTAACTCTATAACTGCCTTTCACTGTGTGTAAATTAGTAGCTGATAGCGTCACTGAAGTACTTACTTAGACACCTAAGCATTCACACACTGAGCAAAAAGTGAAATGTAGAGATAAGATGTAAATATTTATAGACTGCAACACACTAAATGCGAAACAACCTTGTGTTTTACACAAAGCAGGTTTTCCTGGAGAAACCAAAAAGAGTTGTAAGAAGACATCTGACAAGCATAACAAGCATAAGGTTTTCTCATCACTCAACCTTGGAAAAAAAAGAGATAAAGACAGAAACCACATTTCATTATGAATCTCGTTTGCTGGAAAATGAGAGGAGAAAATATTTAAGCCTCACCTGCAAACAGTTTTACTTATGCGACCTTTACATTCCAAGCACTACATAAACAATATTTCACATACTTGAATCCTACAGTGAGCAGCAAAAATACAGCAGTCAACGACTACAAGGACTACAGCAACAAACTGAGACTGGGTAATACTTGCACGCAGCTGTGACCTTATCTCTCCATCTCTAATGGAAACATTAATTTTGCTTGGATGCAAATTAGACTTCTCACAATGCATGTAACTTCCAGCTAAGGTATGGAAATCAGTTTCCACTCTAGCCCCTTAGAATCATAAAGTTTTAGGGGTTGCAATGGACCTTACAGATAATCCAGTACCAACCCTCTGCCACGGGCAGTGACACCTCCTCATTAGGCCAGGATGCT
>NW_008668070.1:0-2131 GCF_000695815.1 Acanthisitta chloris
GGGGCCCAGCACGGAGCCCCCGGGGGAGCGGAGCGCGCCCAGCGCGTCCCACGCGCCGCGCGACGTCTTCGGAGGTAACACCACGGCAGCTCAGACCCTTCACTGCCACTTGTGGTGGCTGCTCCAGCACCCACTTGGACACAGCTGGACCTGGAGCCTGCATAGCACTGCTCTGGCTTTGCACAAGCAAAGCTTCTAAGTCATAGGATTTTAAAATCGTTCTTAAGTAGATGTAAGGTCTTACTTTATACTTTTTGATGGTATTTTTATGTGAAATGACACAAGTTCATGAAGGTTAATGTGATTTGGGGTCAATAATTTTCTGAGGAAGTCTTGGCAAACACAATGTGCTCAGAGTCATGGAAAACTCATCGGGCTCTTAAAAACAGAAGCAGCCAAGACATTTTAGGAAGAAGTGTTGTTCCCTAGACATGAGGTGCTCTCACAGTGAGGGGTCAGTAGGTAATCCCAATGCACAGCAGGGGACAAATAGGCTAAGTGTGAGGGGAAGCATTTTACCTGTTAGGATGGTCAGTCACAACAATGTGTTCTCTAGGCAGGTTGTCAGAACCCTCCAGTGAGGAGATCAGACATCCCAGGACAAACCTGTCCCTGGGAGACAGAAAACTGGGATTGCCTAAATACCTGTTCTGGTCTCTCTTGGAAAAATTAGCAGGAGTAACTCACCTTTTGAGATTGCTGATACGGCTATTCTTGAGCTGATGTGTGTGTACCTCTTACACTAGGCTGGTTTTAGAAAAATCTGGATTTATGCTCCTGAGCCTTCAGAAAATCAGCATTAAGTTCATATGAAAACCCCATGCTGACCTTGCTTCTGTCTCCAGGTGTCCCCACTGCTCTTCTGGTGCTGGCCATCACCTTCTTCATCATTTCAGTTGCTCTAGCAGTCTGTTATATCAAAAAGTAAGTGGGTGTTTTTTCTCTCTTGGACTGAGTTAGCTCCCAGAGCACAACCAGTGAATACTTAGGACTTACAGCCAAAGCACAGAGAAGAAATGATGATGCCATAGTGTAGCACAGAGGAAAGAATGCTAAACCTGCAGATCAGTGTGTTACTGCTCTTGCCAATGCCTTAGAAAAGGAAGCAGAGATCAGTGTTACCTGTTTCTGAGGTCCATCATGCCTAGTGGGAAACTTTTCCAAGTGTGTCAAAACAGCAGCACTGGAATGTGCATCTGTTTGTATATAAGCCTATATGGTCAAGCAGTTTTAGTCTTGTTTTTTCCATGCCAGACTCAAGGTGAAGGTTTCTATTACTGGACTATGATTTTGTTCAGAAAAAAGTAATCATTGAACATTTTGTCATGTGCAGAGATCTTCAACTCTGCATCATGAAATCCTATCACAAAGTGCATCTCTCACGTCCTGCCCAGACAGCTCTGTCACCACGTGCCACAGATCTGGGTATGCACTGCCTGTTTCAAAACCACAGAAACATTTCTTTAGGAAGCACACTGCTTGGCAAAGCACAGTGGCCTGGCAGGCCTCTGTTCCCTGGGAGGCTTTTGCTTTAGTAGGCAGAGCAGGTGGATTATAACTATTTTTCTCTTCATTTCTGGAGCGATATTAGCAAACTCTGTCAGTGTTTCTGCTTTACCATTGCTTTTTCTATTCAAAGGTACAAGAAAACTTTCCCATTTTTAAACAAGGATCAGCAAAAAGAAGTGGCTGAGACTGTTGCTCTCAAAGAGGCGAAGTCAAATGACAAAACACCTGAGAAGGAAACAAAGAATAATGGAAACAAGGCAGAAGAGTCTAAGCCCAAGCCTGAGGCCACAGTAAAATGTCTAGAAGCAGAAGTTTGAAGGAAAGGAACATTTTCCTGTTGGAAATACAAAATGCAGCACAAAAACCCTAGCAATGCTTTTAAACATGAGTGACTGTAAATACTCACAAATGTTTTCTTCATTTTAACATACGAAACTTTGCGTTTTAATAATGACATATTTGGCTCCAAATATTCCTGCGGGAGAACATGGTATCTTATTTACTTGAAATAAATAAAAAGTCCATATTGCAGCTCATTTTGCATCTTCACTAAAGGAGCAATTGGGAACCTGCTCCAACTGCCACGCACTGTGTTGTGTGTTGGCAGAGAGTTCAGGTCGCT
>NW_008668070.1:2151-5009 GCF_000695815.1 Acanthisitta chloris
CATTATGACATTATAATGTATAATGCAGATCTTCCTCGTGCAAATTAGCTCATTTCCATTAAGTAGCTGCACACTGTTCACAGTCAGAAGATACAGTTGTGTTTACAAGAGAGTGAAAACCCAAAGGATTAACCCCAGTCACTCAAACACCCAAGGAAGGGTACAAAGATGCTGATGTTCATATAGATATGCAGTAATGAATAACTGTTCGATACCTTCATCATAATCTACTGTGGTGTTTATTAAAATCAGGATCATTCTTCTGCATCAGATATTTGATGGGGAAAAACCCTTGAGCTGTATCTCAACACTTATATTTGAGGTCTTTTGTGAATATTTAAGTGTGGCTCTCACAAATCAGATCTCAGAGGGTATGAGATGTTTACAGTACTTCATAAAAGCAAAGTGTGGTAGATATGTTTGGACAATTTACTCTCATGAAAACTGTCTGACAGTAAAAGGAACTCTTATAACCCTAAGAAGTAATTGGTTGTTATAAATGAACAGCATTAGCAATTTATCAAATATTTTCCTAAACAAATGATTTGGGTAACTTATTTTTATATGTGAAGGAGATTATTATGGCAAAGAAAGCTCCATTTTACAGCAAGCAGCTTGAAAAACATAGTCTGAAATAAAACAGCACTAGAGCTGCTCAGCTGTATTGTGCCTTCAGCAGTGTAGGCACTGGGTCAGGAACTTTGAGAGTTTTCATTATGTGCATTTAAAAATTGCCCAGTGGTTGTATATTCCACTAGAAGGTGAGTTACAGTATATTCCTCATAGCATGCTCAGAGATTTCCTGTGTTGGTTTTTGTGTTCTCTTTTTCCCCTTGTGTTTGACAGCTCAGAAGCATTTTGCAGCTCCAGGAGTCAGAGCTGTGCTGCTACACAGTCCAGCACTGCCACTGAAGCCTCACTGCTGCAGAGAGGCTGACCCAGCACAGCCCTGAGACCCCACGTGTCGTCAGCAGAATCTTGGCAGAAGGATGTGCAGCAAGCACAGCACTGCACACAGCCTTCCCTCCCAGCCAGGTCACTCCTGTGTGTGCTCAGGCAGCACAAGGAAGGCCACCAGGAAAGTCACAGCCAACACTGGTGGTGGTGGTGCCAGAACAGCAAAAGGGCTTAAGGACACAAGCAAAGCTAGTGGATTCCAGGTAGTTTTTCTCTTTTTTTGTGTGTGCGTGTGTGACATAGCACACTCTCCTGCCTCTCTTTTCCATGTCTTAGAGATTAGAAATTACTTGTTTTTCTCTTCTTTTCCCCAGCACTAAGGGATAGTTATCTATCTCATCTCTTGCTCTCCTACTAGGATTACCTCTGCTCCACAGATGCCTTGTTCCTTTTCTCTCAGTCACACAAGGAAATTTGGGAAATCATTCCCTAGTTTTACTCTGACTGGAGATTTGTTGCTTCTGTTTTAGAGCTAAATGTTGGCCCTTTTTTTCCTTCTCAAGTGTTTACTTGTGAAAAAATCTATACTAGTGGTTATAATTAGATATTGCCTTAACCTATAAGTGTATTATTTTATCATGTACCTTAAGAACTCTGACAGTTTTCATCCTCACCTTCCCACTGACACTGCCCAATGCACATGGTTTGATCTGACTCTCCACTACACAATTTATGCCAACACTGAGGGCTAAAGTCACCTGTTACACTGTTCTGTCTGTAATAAAGGTAGCTCTAAGTGCCAATCACCAAGTCCTGTATTAAGTGTTATAGAATCACCACATCAGTTAGGGTGGAAGGAACCACAGTGGGTCATCTGGTCCAACCTCGTGCCATCCCAAATTGTCTGCATTGCCTGTCAGCCTGATATTGGCTGTATGGAGTGAGCACTGCTCAGTCACGTTTGAACTGGAAAGTACACAACATTCTTGCTCACTGTTTAATAGAATTGCAAGGGATGTGCCACTGCAACACAAACAGGAAAAATGTATTTAAGTACCTAGAGAAAAGCATTAAAGACCAAACCCTTAACTGGAGGCAGCAGAAAATCTTCATTATATTTCTGACTGTCTCAAGTGTTGTGCTTTTTTTCACAAGACCTTCTCAGCTGCTCTGAAGTGCCTGATGTTTCAGAAATTGCTTTATGCTCAAGTACATCGGACAAATAACTCATCCCACCGAGCAGGAGAGCACAGTGTGCATTAGTCACTTGACATTAACACTACTGATTCCCACACTGAGGCTACAGATGTTTGCTGACCTTAGGCAAAAGGGATGCTTGGCCTGCAGGAAATGCAGCAAGGTTCCCAGTCCAGGCCAATCCCTGTCTGGAGTACAGGGATGCCCTTAGCGTGGGAAGTACGTGTGTCCATGTGTGAACAGAAGTGGGCAGGAAGGGGAAGTACTACTCCTTTTCTCCTCTTCAAATTAAGAGAAATAATAAATCTGGAATGAAACATTGCAGCCCCAGGATGTGGATGACCCAGAGGATGTTCTAGGACGCCTGTTCCTCGTGGCTCGCTGTCCTTTGTGCAGGCTGGGGCTGTGCTGGGAGCAGATCATTGAGTGCTGACCTTGGCAGGGTGACCCACATCCTGCCCTCGATCCCTGCGGCCCGGGGTGACCCCAGCGCTGTGCCGAGCGCGAGAGCCGTGCAGGTGGGTCACAGCATCACCCACACTGCTGCTGTCAGTGGCACCAAAGGGAACAGTGGGGCTGGTCCCACAGCTCAGGGGGCTGGGAGCCCCGAGCCGTGTGGCACTGGGTGTGCAGTGAGCCCGGTCTGCGGGACTGGGACCGTTTGGGCAGCCCAGCTGCTGCACAGTGTTCCTTCAAACACCCCAACTCCACAGCCCAGCTCTGCTGGGGCCTGCTCAGAGGGCTGTCTGCAGTCCTGTGCTCAG
>NW_008668071.1:0-3012 GCF_000695815.1 Acanthisitta chloris
GTTGCGATATACTTACAGTTCACGGGACAGTGTATTTTGCTTTTTAAAGATTCATCTCGGTAGATAGGATGGGATTTTCCTCCTCCTCCTCCCCCTTCTCCTCCTCCTTTCTGATTTTACTGTAATCACTTTGCAAGGTTTGCAATAAAAGCAGAAGCAGCACTGTACGATTCGAAGCCCCCCAGGTCGTCTTCTTCAGCACTAGAGTTAACTACAATTCACACTCTCTTTTCTCTCTCTCTCCCTCTCTTTCTCCCTCTCTCTCTCTCTCTCTCAGCCGTTTACGACCAAGGCATTAGCTTTATTCTTCCCCCTCTCTGCACACACAGGGAAAAAAAAATGTGATTTGCTTTATTCAAAGGGCTTGTGTCCGGGAAAACTCCAAATCCTCTTAGCAATGAGCAGTTCTTTTAAAAAAAAATAAAAGTAAAGAAAAAATAAAAATCCCAATAATGTCGGTAGCTGCACAGCTGATAGGAGAAGAACCCCGAGTATTACAGAGCAGTCCATAGAATATCCCCTTTGCTTGGCAGAAAAGCACCCAAATCCATCTTCAGAGATCGCCTGAAATGTTCAGCTCTTTCTCCGGAGCAGATTTTTTTTTTAACAACTCTGCGCAAGGTCATTAGTCACAAAGCAACGATACAGAAACTGCAGAAGCCGTTTGCCCAGAATTTGCAAGGCTGGAGATATGAACATACACACACAACAGTCCCAAGTTTGTTTTTGAATCCGCAGTTTGTGTGTGTGCCTTACCTGCATTTGCACTGCATGTGTTATAGCAATCTGGATCTGCAGCACTGAGAGCGATTCACAAATGAGATTGCAGTCTCTCTCTCTCTCTCTCCTCTTCCTTCCCGTCCCAATGCAGGTAACCAGATCTGAACTTGATCCTTTCAGTTCAAAGGTTAGCAACAAAACTATGTGTCCAAAGGCGATTATTGGTCTCTCGTAAATATACCCGGAGCGGAACAAGATGTAACTGGATCCCCCACGTGAATTAACACAGATTCTGAATTACATCCATATAAGCGGAATGGCAAAGGGGAGGGGAAAAGAGCCGCGACGCGGTTAAAAAAAAATACAGAGTTCTATTTGCAAATAAAATTGTATCAGTCAGTTGTTTCCTGTGATCTGCACCGCCACAGTGGGTGAAATCTGCAATTGTGTATTCCCTCCTGTGTCTTTCAGAGAAGTGTGGATCAGGCGCTTTCACGGCAGAGCGGCTTGTGCTTTAAAATGTTGAATGGCAATTGAGAAGCTTCCCACTCGGAAGAAGGAAAAAAAAAAGCAAAAAAAAAAAAAAAGCAGTAAACCGGCAAGTTTGCCCAAAGTGGTGGGAGCTGCTGAAGCCTCACTCGGTAGCTCTTCCCTGACGCTGCAGCAGCAGAGCCGCCTGCGCTACATACACAGAGAAAGAGAGAGGGAGAGAGAGAAAGAGGGAGAGCAAAGAGAGAGAGAGAGAGAGCGCGAGAGTGAGGGAGGGAGGGAGGAAGGGAGGGAGGAGGAGGAGGAGGAGGGAGGACGAGTCAAGCGCTGCACGCCAGAAAGCTCAGTCTTACCCTGTCTCTGCTGCTGCTAGTGCTGCAAGCGGGATAGCTGCTCATCACAAAACCCCAGTTCAGTGCTCAAAACCGATCCTCATTTCACGCCCGAGTGTTGCTTCTGTTGCCTTCGCAAACCCGTGATCTGTAGTGATTCTCTCCTACCCTTTCCCTCCCCACCTCCGCTGTAGACTGTGAATCGAGCAACGATTTTTTAAAGCAAATGTTTATTCGCCTTTCTTTTCTTCTAGTCTGCATTTTGCGAAATCACGCTGGTAAGGAAACTCGTTTCGCAGATTCCCACCTTCCCCTGTCGCGTCGGTGCTTTTGTGAAATAGCTGCAGTCACTGTAACTGCATAAAACTCCAGGGAGGAAGGGGGGCTGCCTTAGATCTCAGACTTTCGTCCTGTTTCCCAGTGCTGTTAGAGCCTTTCAGTCTTTGTGATCGTGTGCTTACTGTTACCATGATTTGAATGTGTCTTTTCAGCGTGTTTGTGGGTTTCCTAGGGAAAAAAAATAAAAAAAATCCCTCGGAGAAGATGATCGGGAAGGGGGCGAGGGGGTTAGTAGAATAAACACATGTAAGCAGTAACAGATTTATTTCCGAACAGACTTGCTGCTTCGATGACTGTTAAAACGTAGCGTCACCTACCTGGGTAAGTGGGAAATAAACTTTAATGTTAAAGCTCTCCGCTCAACTTTGCTTATTCTGCCGTCTGCAGTTCGCGTCTCCTTTTGACTTTCTGTCATTTAATCGCCTGTGGCTTTTGTGTGCCCCTGTCCCTACCCTTGGTGATGCCTGGATAGGTATCTATCTTATCCGCTCGGATTCCGGAGGTGAAAGAGGGAGACTCCGGGGGGACAGGTGAGCATGGGGCAGCCAGTGGGGAGAGAACAGCGTGTGTGTGTGTGTGTGTGTCTGCGTGTGCCCTGTGTGCGTGTACATGTGTGTGTATGTCGTGCGCACAGCGAGGGGGGAGCAGGAATCCAGCTGCCCTCTCCCCCTCTGTGAACACATGTGGGAAAACAAGTTGTTGCGGGTTCTGTGTGTGTGCGTGTCCCTCGTTATAAATGGCTATTTTGAATAAAAATGCAGGAAGACGAAGGGAGAGAGAGATGCCTCTCTTTCATTGCGATGACATATTTCAGCGAAAAATGCGGCCGGATATGTTGAGGTGGTTCAAAGCAACGGTCACAGCGTGTCTTTGTCATTTGGGGCGGTGAGTGAGTGTAGGAGGGAGGGCAGGTTGCCACCTCTTTCCTTGGGGAGTCCAGAGGCACAGAGGGGCAGATCCGCGCCGCATGGAGCCGACGCTAGAGAGGGAGGGAGAGAGGGAGGGAGGGACTGCTCCCCGCTCCGGAGGGCTGCAGGGATGCTCCTCCGGCCCTGGCACCGGCCCCGGCCGCTCTGACTGCCTCGCCAGAACACGAAAACCCTCCCGCGCCGATGCTGGAGACACTCGGCTC
>NW_008668071.1:3161-3411 GCF_000695815.1 Acanthisitta chloris
GAATTTATCAAAATTCCCCCTCGCTGTTCCGGAGCTCGGAGAGGAGGAAATTTTGCTCACAGTGTAAGACCCAGACATGCCAATACGTAGGAATACCAGCATACTGCATCACCCTGGCTCCCTGCACTGGCGATACAATAGCGAACCCAAGCTCCCGCTGTTCCCTTCCCTTTGTGCTTTTAAATGCAGCCAGGAAACTTAATGTATTCGCCAGGGGAGGGGCGGGATGAGAGCGCTTTTGACCTCCCCG
>NW_008668072.1:0-2322 GCF_000695815.1 Acanthisitta chloris
CTGCCGCTCCTCCCGGCGCGAGAGGAAGCAGCACGCCGCAAATCCAACGGGCTTAGGGCACAGCCTCTGCCGGGGAGCAGCTCCAGGCGGCAGGGAAGGATAATTTTAGTGCCAAGGGGCAGCGGGGAATGCTCGGAGCGCAGGCGGAGAAACCGCAGGGGAACGAGGGCCACGTGTTCCAATTCGCCTGCGCCTTGCCCAGCAGACTGCTCTGCCCAAAGCTCCTCCCGAAGGGGAAGGAGCTGAAAGCCCTTGGGAGTTATCCGAGCCATTGATGAGACGCGCTGTGTGCAGAGGTACCCACTGCCCAGGGGGCCCTGCCAGCACCTCCAGCCCTGGAAACCTGGAGCAAGTGGAAACCACAACTCTGCAAACACAGAGTGTGTCCAAAGCAAAGGCAAAGACATCTGGGTGTGAAAAACAAAGAGAAGCAAAGGCAACAAACTACAAAACATACTATAACAACCTATATGAAAACTACACACTAGAAAGCAGTCGGATAACCATACAGGATATCCGAGATCAGCTCCAGAGTAGGGGAACATCCATGTTTGCCAAGTTGAATGTTCCAGGACGAAAAGCAAGTGGCACGGTCACTCCAGACAGGGACTGAGCCTGGGCCACGCTGGGATCAGCAGGACTCTGCTGCCAGGTCTCAGCCCCAGCTGGGGATGGGAGCTGTGCCCCAGGCCATGGGACATGGGGTGTGTGGCCCGGAGCAAGCACAGGGCAGGGCGCTGGTGCTGCTTGTGCCACCAGAACAAAGGGCACAGGGCACTGTGTCCCTGCAGCAGAGTCACCCAGCCCAGGCCCAGCCTGGAAGCAGTGACCCACTGTCCCTGTGGGCAGGGTATGAACAGGACATGTCTGTGCTGCTAGGTCAGTCCGTACCCCAGCATGTAGTCCTCATCGTCCAGGTCCATCCAATCCTCATTGTCGTCCTCCTCCTCTACATCTGGCTCCTCCACCTCCTCTTCCAAATCCACCTCCATGCTCTCTACCATATCCATCTCGGTGTCAACCTCCATCTCCTCTCCACTGGCAGCCTGCAGCAAGCAGCACAACCTTAGAGTGGGGTCCCTGCCCCACAGCATCCCCACAGTGTTCAGCTCACCCAGGGGCTCAGGGGGTGCCCATGTCCCTGGAAAGGCACTGTACCTGCACTGGGAAATACATGAACATCCTGCTGGGATGGATGGTCAGATGCAGACAGATGTATTGTGCAGGACCACCAGCTGTAGCAGTGAGCAGCTGAGAAGGGTGTGCTGGGAGCAGGTGAAGGGTGCAGTGGGTGCAGGTGAAAGGTGGCCTGGGAGCAGGTGATGGGTGACCTGGTGGCCCGGCAGAAGGGCAACTGTCTGCCTTGTGCTGGCTGCCAGGCACTGGCAGTTCCAGCTGGGACAGAACTCTGGCAGCTATGATGTCACTGGAATTCCATGGCCAAGCTGCAATGGCAGTTAGGTTCATGGAATGATTGACATGGGGTTCATCCAATGAATGAAAGGGACCCTAAGGGTCATCTTGCTCCAGCCTGAGCAACTTCCACCACACCAAGTTCAAAGGAGATGGACAAATAGGGCTGGGCTATCACTTGGACTCTTCAGCAGCACCACACCAGTTGAGGCACTGGGTCCTGGGCCTTTCTCCTGCTGCTCTGCTGCTCCCAGGACACTGACCCATGGGCGCAGCAGCACTGCAGCAGGTTGGGAGCTCTGCAGGGAAAGGTGCTCAGCATTGGCACCAGAGAGTATTTGTATTCACCACCGCAAGATTTACCCCAATAAATCCTTAAAACGACGGTCCCCGACATAGGGACAAGGCACATTCTGGTCAAGCGTTGGCAGTGGAGGGTTCTGGAGCACATCCCCTACCAGCCCGGAGCTATCCAGAGCTAGGAAAAAAAACTTGGAACACCTCTGATCCAGCCTCAGCTGCAGGTGGGGTTGGGAATGGCCAAGAGGCAAGGGAAGGAGGAGGTAGCCAAGCAATAGAACAGGAGGCAACAGGCAGAAACTTGCACAAGAAGTTCCACCTGAACATGAGAAAGAACTTTACTGTGCAGTGACCACACTCTGCAACAGATTGTCCAGAGAGGTTGTGGATTCTCCTCACTGGAGATTTCCCGAGCCCCTGCATGCAGTCCTGTGCCGTGTGCTCTGGGCTGACGCGGCTCGAGCAGGGAGGTTGGAGCCGCTGACCCTGCGGCCCCGTCCGGCCGGTCAGTCCCAGAGCACAGGGGATCACCCCGTGCGATCCCGTGACTCGCTGCGCTCTCCGCACTGAGTGTCTCCTCCCGCTCCCGCAGCACCGGGGACACCTCTC
>NW_008668073.1:0-1859 GCF_000695815.1 Acanthisitta chloris
CGACATGGACAGCTAATGCACTGATTTCCTTTACTACGGCCCTTTTTTTTGATCTTTTGTAACTGCTGCCTTTATACCTTCTCCAACCCTCAAGGCAGCTTTACTCTCCCTGTGCACGCTCTGTATCTGTAGGTATCTCAGAGGCAGCTGTGCAGCAATGCAATATTCACATTCAGGGGAAGTCCAAGCCTCTCTAACCCAGGACTGTGACCTGTGTACTAAGCACACTGAAGTTCTGGCTCATTCCTGAGTTGCAACTACACCTGTGGTCATGCAAAGTCTGGTATGTGTATGTGAGATGATGTGTGTTCATAGTCCTACATACCTTTTCTAGAGTAGATCCTGCTTTTCAATCAGTAAATAGAAAAAAATGAGCTGAAGAGTGCTGAAAGGAGAGGATGAGTGCTCACACTTGCATTTCTCATTTAAATAGGGAGAGTCTATTGTGAAATCAACTCTCCTATGAGGAGAGGCTGAGGGACCTGGGGTTGTTTAGCCTGGAGAAGAGGAGGCTCAGGGTGACTTTATCACTCTCTACAACTACCTGAAAGGAGCTTGTATCCAGGTGGGGGCTGGTCTCTTCTCCCAGGGGAGGTTTAGGTTAGATATTAGAAAGAATTTCTTCACAGAAAGGGTGATTGAACACTGGAATGGACTGCCCAGGGAGCTGGTGGAGTCACCATCCCTGGAGGTGTTTAAGGAGACTGGACATGGCACTAAGGTGCCATGGTCTAGCTGACATGGTGGTGTTAGGTCATAGGTTGGACTTGATGATCTCAGAGGTCTTTTCCAACCTGATTAATCCTGTGATTCATGACACACTTTTTGGAGATTATGCACAGTCAGGAAGGAACTTGGCAAGCTGACAGACAAGTGACAATGCCCTGAGAAAGGAGTGAGCAGTTGGTATTCTCATGAATCTCCTGTTCCTACAATGAACACTTCACTTGTCCCGTTACTGTGAAAATATCCTTGAGACATCTGCCCGAGAAGCCAATTCCAGACAGCTGAGGAGGTGAATGTAACAAAGTCTGTATGAAAGGCTGTGATAGCTCATACACACATCATGAGTCTCTCCTGGAACTCACTGAGGTGATACAATACTGGCCTTGAAATAATTTGAACCCCTCCATCCTGTTGTACCAAAACGTCCTCTTTTAGGTGAATGGTGAAAATCACTAAATAGAAGCATCTGAGATGAGAGTTATCTGCTTGGGTTAAAGGCAGGAACAACAGGGGAAAAGTCCATGTCTGCAGGAAAGATGTGGGAAAAGACGGGTAGGTGAGTCTTGAATCAGCATTCAGACACACCCACCATCATGGGAGATCCTTTTAATTCATTTCAAGGCCCAGAGTTTCAGTCATCAATTTTTCCAAGTGCTTTTAGAACATGTAGCCAATGTTGTTATGATGACAGGGAAACACATTGCTCCATACTGAAATGCTCATAATGTACATTCCTTGTGCCAACACTTCTTTTGTAGTTGCTGTTCCTCAGAAGTCAGAGAAACTGGTATTTCTTGGAGAGAACAGATGTGTTATGGCCAGTAGCTCGTAGACACAATCCCATGGGATGACGGGACAGTAAAACGCTTTCCTTAGTTATAGGTCCCTCTGCAGAAGTTGATGGGAACTTTTCCTGCTTTCCTACTAGAAAAATTAGGGGAGGGAATCTGTGAAGTGGAAACCAGCCAATTACGACGCAGCGTTTTTGGTGGAAGTGACCAGCTATACCCGCCGGGACGCAACACCCACCGGCGCTCCCCGCCGCGGATGCGTCCGCAGCATTCCCATTTCCCGCACTCGGCTCTCGCGCTCCCAGCCGCCGGCATCGCACTACAACTCCCGGCATGCCCCGC
>NW_008668074.1:0-256 GCF_000695815.1 Acanthisitta chloris
GCTGTGCTCTGTGCCAGCTTCATGTCCTTCGGGGTGAAACGCCGCTGGTTTGCCCTGGGGGCTGCTCTGCAGCTCGCCGTGGCCACCTATGCTGCACACGTTGGGGGCCATGTGCACTATGGAGACTGGCTGAAGGTGAGACTCCCCCGGGGCTGGAACAGACCCCTCAGGGCCCCCTCCCAAAGCTGGGGCTGATGGTGACCCCCCCCAGGCCATGACAGACCCTCTGAGCTGTGACAGTCCCCACTCTAGTCCC
>NW_008668075.1:0-21542 GCF_000695815.1 Acanthisitta chloris
CCCACGCACAGGATTATTTAGCCCCCCGTTACAGCAAACCTTCACTGCAAAAGTGCTCATTGATTTAGTTGCATGTGCAGAAATAAATCATCCTTGAGATTAAATTGTTGTTAATTGGAAATAGCACCTTATTTTGGTTAATCAGGAGGCCTTTCCCACTATGTTCCTACTAGGTCACACCCCCTTGGATGCTGATAAAAGCTAAATAGGATTCTGCTTAGTTTCCAGCTATTTAACTTGGAAAGCTTTTTATATTTCTCTAGGGGTTTACTGCTGAATTCCAGATTGTATTAAAATGCAAACTGCAGGAGGTGCCTTAGCTTAAAAAACTGGAATTAAGCATATTAACAGTAATTTTTATCATTTACGTACTGGAAGTAATGGAATGAGCTGGATAAATTCCTTATGATTTTTAATGCTTTATCTGTCAAAATACTTCCCTTTAGGACAGATGAGCCTGCAATCATCAAATACTTTTCACAGGCCAAACCAGTACAAAGCCTGGGGTCAGATTTTAAAATCTTAATATCTAATCCATGTAAAAAAATTGAATTTGATGCCATTTCTCTACTTGACTTCAAAATTTTGTGGAGCAAAACTTATTCCAGTTATAATTTAAATATAGTTTCCTTTGTGTAGCACGTGAGCTAACAATTTTAAAATGTAAATTAGTTGATGACAGTTTAGGACTGTCAGGTTTAGCTAAGTGTTAAAAGCCAGACCAGGAATTCAAAAAACTTAAAGCAGCAGTAAAATATTAGTCAGTGCCTATGAGAAATGAGTCTGTCCCTTTATTCAGGGTGTCTGTGTTTAATGGTAAGCTGGGATGCATATAAGCTAGTCCAAGCATGAAGGGCAGTAGGACACTCGTATGGAAAGCCAACTTTGTCCCTCAGTTATCAAGATAAGAAACCTGTCATTTCTCTCATTCACTCTGTCAGCCTTGAGATACTCCAAGCAGACTTACCTCTGTGTTGTACACCCCATATATCAGGAAGATGAAGAGACCCTGTAAAATAAAATGGAGGGAAAAAGCTGTTAACTCTAATCATTTCAGCAGTAGAAATACCTGAAATAAACTTTCCTGGGAACAGACAAAAGAAGACACACTTCATCAAGGTCAATTTATTTTTCTATTTTTCAGCATTATAAGCTGTACCTTGAGCATTTATTTGATAACATGGGAGTGCATCAACTATATTGTGATATCCAACTATTTGGCAATGAAAAACTTAGCACCAAAGGATCTGTAACATTAATTAGAAAATTTAATTTCATATCTGAGTGGTCTTTGGAACAAAAGAGCAATGAAATAAATTTATTTGAAAGAGTGAAAACACAAAGATGTTAAGCAAACCGAGAAGGAATAAACATCTCTACTTCTGGTATTTATATTTTAAACTGGAATCAGGAAAACACAGATTACCAAATTCTACACTGCAAATAGACTCCTGCAGATATGGTGACAACTGTATATACCTCAATTAATTATTTTAGAAATTTAAATAGGAAGAAAGTAAGAGATGTATAGCAACGGGAAAAAAAGAAACAATGCAAGTAAGCAGTTAAGCACACATGAATTACCAAAGTTCTCCTAACAGCTTGCTTCAGACTGGCCTGTTGTTAGACAAAACCAGCTAAAAATCAACAAACACTTCAGTGGGTTCCTCTAAATGTTCTCACCTTACTGAAGGATGTAATTCCAGGGTCTGAGCCTGTGTAACCTGCTACTGATTCCTGCAATCTGCAGGCACAATCCTGAAAACCACAGTCAAATGAGTAGGAAGAACAGAACAGCTAGTGGAAATAAAACGTAAAAGATACAGTTCCCTATGAAAGTGCTTCTTAAAGTCAAATTCACCATGGGCTTATAACCTATTTTTAAATTCATTTGTAAAATGACCCCATCTTGTACTATTAATATTTAAACTGGCCATTTGTATATATCAAGAGAAAAAGCTTGGCTTTCAGTCAGGAAACATTTTCTAATAACAAACTGCATTTGAATAACAAAGAAGTTGCAACTTTTCAATTCAACATGCAAATGACTTGAAGAGAGCTGGATTATTTCTGGATTTCTCATCAGCAAAGTCACTATCTTATTAGGCTGGGAGTGATAAGGGATAAACATTCATATGCAATATTCCCATGGATGACCCAATGGTAGTGCAAAATCCTTGGGAGAGAGGATTTTTGCTTAATTTCTTCGGTTTAAAAAGCTAAAATCTAACACTTGCTTTCAGTCATTTTCAGAGTACATCAATGAGCTCAACAATAAGTGAGAATACATTCAAAAAACAGTTATGTTTTGCCTTCAGACAAAACATATCACAATTATATCATGCAGGTTATTTGTAAACAGAACCCCCAGAATCCAGGAGCTTGGCAACTCAGCTGAGTGAATTACTCACAGGCAAACTATTTTGTACAATAAAATCCCAGTTATTTCTCTAAATACAGAGCTAGTGAACCATTCTGAATCCATTCACAGAATCATTTGAAATCTGCATTTAGGCTGTGGAAAAAAAAAAAATCAGAAAGTTAGAGCTCTGAAGTTACACTGAAGTAAAATTAGTTATATCTGAGATCAAAGTAAATATTGAGGTATAGGAAGTAAGATGAGCAGATCATAACTGCACTGAACATTGGCAAATGATTAATGAAATTATTCCACACACAACGATAGAAGAAGCACCACAGGTATTTTGTAACTGTTGTGCAAAACAGTGGCAACAATACAAATGTAAATAGTGCAAAATGCATAAAAAATAAAAACATTGCTATTTGTGAATCTGACCATGATCTGCTTCACACATTAAAAAAGAAGATATAAAGTGCACACCTTGATTTCTTCCTGTCTCCATTTTGAGTTCCCAGGGGTTCAGGGATTTCCCTCCCAGGCAAGGAGCTGCAGTGGGTAGATGCCACAGTGAGAGGCAAGGAATAATCAGCTATCATTAAGAGCAAGGAAAAAAAATTAATTCCTTTCTCCGTCTGCTCCTAGAAGAGAGAGTAAATTCACATGCTCTTTGTTATTCGTAATATATTTCACGGGTTAAAATTCTTGCCCCAACAATATTGTTTGCTCTGATATTAAGGCTAAAAAAAAAATTTACAAATACTCATTCAAACCTCCCAACACACCAGAATTTCTTTTTAACCTAGATATGCAGAAAAAACATTTTTTATGGCTTCTGTGTCTCTTCTCTTCTGTGAAATCTGTGGATCTCATATAATCCCAGGAAAACGAACTAGTTAACTGCTTAGGTTTGGACATTCTCTAATCTTAGAGAAAATTCAAAACAAATTATGAAAAACTCCAGATCTTTAACTGTCATGCCAAGTTTTTGCTTTTCTTGAGCTTGGTAGTAACTCCTTTAAATACTTAACTGTTAGACATATGAAATGCTGTGGATTTTCTTAATTCTTACAGACTTCTGGGAGGTTTTTGTCTTGTTTTATTGTAGGGGTGGGGGTAGGGGGTGTCCTTTAACATCATTAAATTATTCTAATAGAATCAGCCCAAAAAAGTATTTTACTTATTGCTTGCAGTGAGGTACAAGGTCTTGGCACCCACAGCTGATAACAAGGGTCATTTTCCACACACCACCATCAGCAACAATTACCTGTACAGGATAGTTTGTGATCCATCTGAGATCAAAATAAAGAGGTGCAGATCTTTGGGTGGTTTGAAATGTAAATGATAATATGGTCGTACATAATTGATAGTTCAGTTTCTTAAGTTCATTAATTGCAGAAGAGCTTCTCTGTCTCTTCAGCGGGCGCTGGTGTTAGCTCAGTGTGGTTCTGTGAGCAGCTGCCTCAGTTTCTCAGGCTGGTCAGATGTTCTTTGGCTTCTGGGAACTAAGTAGTGTGGTGATGAAGCTAGTAATTTTATCCAGAACTCTTTGTTGTATCTGTTGGGATTAATAAACAAATAAATCAATCAAAATCCTTAATTAAGAAGCATTTGTACTTTTTGTGTTCCAACAGGACACATGAACAGCCACAGGAATCATCACCCCATTATGCTAAGTAGCATATAAATCAGGGTAAAGCCATCTGTGCCCTGACAAGGTAAAATTTTCTAGACAGTCTCTGTACAGAAAAAAGAACATACAAGCACACCTGTCATTTTTCAGGTCTCATCCAAACATAGGGCATGTTCTTGGTAGACATCAAGTAGAAGTTAAAAACCTTCAGCTGAGCTGAAAGAGTCTCTTGGAGAGTGAGAGAGCTCTGGTGGTTCTTAATTACAGTTCTATTTGTCACTCTGTGCAGGGCGTGAACGGATTGCTCAGCTTTTAAATTTGGCAGGTCTTAACAGAATTGTCCTTGCTATCTTGAATAAATCAGTCTATGGACAGTTCTAATCTCTAACAAGTTTGTCAGGATCTGTGCCAGTTAGGGTGGTACCACTGAAGGCTAACACTCTTATCAGAAGTTCATTCTGCTTTAGGGCAACAGAAGCCTGCAGGGCAGTTATATCAGAAGTTTCTTTCCCCAGGTTTAACATTTGTCTCTCACTTTGTTACTATTTGACATTGCCCAAAAGCTTCCTTTTTATAGACAGCATAATTTCAGTCAAGATTAAACAATAAATTGCAATAATTTTTGGGGTGGTGGAAACTGTTACACTGATATTGCAATATTTGGAACTTCAGCATTTTTTTGAGTATGTGGAATTACTTCATCCTTTTCCTGTTTATTTTTAAGCCTTTAATTTTCATTTGCATGACATAACTAAAAAGGACTTTTAAGAATTCCCAACTGCTACAATCCATACTGTAATACTTCAAAAGATCAATTAAATAAAACCACGTTAGCCAAACATGCATGTAAACACTACATAGAAGTGCAGAAGACTGAAAATCAGTGAAATATATTCTAAAGACATTAAGACCTAGTAAAAACAATTCAGTATTTTAAAGCATGTTGTTAGCATGAACTTAAAAATTCCTCAAAGAAATTAAAATAGATTATGGGTTTACTGTTTAAATCCAGACCAGTGCTAGAACCTGTAAGTCATATAGTATCAGGAGAAATGCAAAGGATATCAAATCCCAAAATTCTAGTATCATTCTCTCATAGTTGAAGTTGGAAATCTTTAACAGTTAACAAGTTTGACATTTGAAGTAGTACCACAGAGAAATTTTGAAGTCACTGTCCCACAAACATCTGCATCAGCTCTTGTAGTTACCACTCAGAGTACTGGGCTAACAGGAGGAGACAATGTGATTTTGATTCAGTTTTTCTGCCTGTAAAAACTGGAAATTTTTAAAAAATTGCATTTTAAATAAATAAATAGATAGATAAAAGAACCAGGAGAAATTTGGAAATGCAACCAACTAGCAGATCCTCAGAAATTCAGTAGTAATGAACTGTCATTGCAAAGATCCTGGAGCAAATCAGCAGTTTACCCTGTAACAGATTCTTTGGTATGGCCTTGGAGAGTAATTCCTCTTTGCCTCAGTGGCACATAGAACTAGATGATACTTGCTTAGTTCAGAGCCATATTAGAAAGATATTTCCATTAATGTCAGGTGGAGACAGATAGATGACAGAGTTTTAACTCTGGATTCCACACCAAGAATCACTGCAAGAATTGAATACAGTTTTTCAGCCCTTCTTTCTGTACACATTGCCACAAAGACAAGTCTATCCCATAATGAAGATAATAACAACAAATAGCCTGAAACAGAAAATCTGTCTTTTATCCATAGACATTTTTATGATTCAAAAATATGACAATGACTTTTAAAAACACTGGTTCAACTGCTTCTAAGGAAAGGAGCAGCAATAGTTGAAAAATCTGATCTTAGCAAAATGAATGGCAGATTATCATAATTCTTAACACTTGATGACAAAAAAAAACCCACCCCACCTGACAAGATGCTGCACATCTTTAGCAAATTAGCATTCCATGTTGCTAAACGTAAGCCCACTCTAAAGTGTTTTAGATAAAAACAGCAATAGCACAAAGGTATGTTTAGGATGACAGGAAATTTTCATTTCAAAAAACAAACTTAGAAATAATGGGCAGAGCCCTGTAAACCTACAGGGAATGGCTCAAAGACACCCAAGCGATGTCCACTCAAATCAACAGCATCTTTTCCACTGATTTGAAGCATTTAGAACAGCTACTCAGACATTCTTATTCTACTCTAACAAAAATTGTGCAATAATGACTCGTGACTAATGACTGTTGAATTTTTTTAAGCTATAACTAGACAGAATCCGTATAGCTTAAAATATTCTTTTTAAGATGTCAAAATACACCTATACTTTCACACACTCTAGAGGCAGTGTTACTCATCCTAGACTTCATTACTAGCCTAAAAAAGTACCTGAGAAAAGCATTCAAAATTCTCTCCAGTGAGATGAATTCATGATAGACACTGTTTCCCATAGAACTAATCTCCTTATTATGTTACTGAACAGTTGTGCCACATCCTCTCCCCCATTTTTCACGTCAGATCAATTCTGTGTAGATTAGATGTGAGAATACACTGTAAAAGAAACACAGTGTTTGAGGCTTCATTCCAAATAAATGTTTTCCTACTGCTTTAGGTTCCTGATTCTCTCCTGTACAAGCAGAAGCCCCTTTGGGCTTTCAAATGGAAGTTGTGCTCGAGTACAGAGAAGGCTAAGGCACACGACAGTTATTGGTACAAGCTCCTTCTTGAATGATTAGAGAAAGGCATAATGCTCTTGCCAGAATGAGGAGCTACCAAGAACCAAGCTTGAGGGGTTTTTTTCATCCCTGTTCTTCTGTGTTCCAATCCTTGCTTGCAAGATGGGGTCTGGTTTTCAGAAGAATATGAAAAAATTACAAATACTATTTTTTTCTTATTTTTGAAAGGATGATGATTCTGATAGAAATGAAAAAGATCCAGGTATCAAATATACACTACATTGTTCTGAGAAACTTAGAAATTTATACTAAGTCTAAAAATGTTAATGTGCAAATAGTTTCCACGGGTCATGCTCAAGTTCTCACTTTGTTGCACAGCAAATATGTTCAGTTTACACTCTGAGCTCTTTCATGAGTCAGCCCTGCCACGTGACTGTGAAAGCCACGATGGGTTCTGATTCCTTATGCATGATGAAGCTATCTCAGCTATTTAGATTCATACTGTACGTTGGGTTCCAAACATGCCTTTGAAATTTTGCCTTCAACCATGTGTTGTTGCAGTTGAGTAAAACCCACTGTGTTTATGTGCTATGAAGGACTCTTCATTATTTTCCTGCATACTATGCAATGAAGCCTTAAACTGCTCAGCTGATAATGGTAGTTACCCTTTAGAAAAAAATTGAGGGGCATTAAATATAAACCAGTATCTCAGTATAATTAATAGAAAGAACTTGCAATACTTTACCTTACAAAAGAAACCCCATTGAACTGTAGGGCTGTGTAAATAACTGATTTTTCAATCACAAAATGGGCACTGAAATGAATCTCTACACCAGGATTGACCCAAAATGCATATGTTCTCTGTTGTCATGGCAAAATAAATAAAATCATTTAATTGAGGTAGGGTGGTGTTTTAAGGAAGACTTAAATAATTCACGATTCAGTTAAGCAAATTTAAGATGGTAAGGAAAAAATATCAGTTTCTTTTCCACATTTTCACGTGTTCTAGTGGGAGATGCCCTTGCCCATGGTGGGGGGTTGTGACTAGATGATCTGTAAAGTTCATTCCAAGCCCTAAAATTCTATTATTAGCTTGCAAATGAGACAATGTGCTCTAACAACACATTGCATGAAAAGTAGTAATTTGAGTTTTATATTCCAAAGAATTATCTCACTTGGCTTTGCAGATCCTCTTTCAGTTCCTATTGACCCTCCATAACAGTCCTGGAACATTTTCATGCCAGTCTTCCCACTCCTCACATAATGTCATCCTCCTCAACACTACACACATGGTCAGCAAAAAAAGGAAAGCAGCCACTCCAGGTAAGGTGCAGAGCAGCATGAGGACAACATTATAAGCAGGTCTGTGAGGAAATGTAAAGAGGACACAAGGAAAGGAAAGGGTCAAAGAAGAAGGTGAGCACAAAAGTGTGAAGTGGGAGACTGCATCAGGCTGCTGAGGCAGGTGCAATAAAAATAGATTAGAACAGAAGAACTGTATGTCAGAAACTTAGTCCCAAATATAGCCAGCAGAATGATTATTAAAAAATAACTGTGAAAAGAAACAATTGTTCTACAGCTTTCAAGGATCAATATAGGCTATGAATGGGATATTGGCACAAAGGTGTTAATTGAATGCATGTGATATTAAATCCTCCTTTCAAAAACAGAGGTTAGTGTCTGCAATTCAATCTATTGTCAGTTTAACCAGAAAATGCCCTTAAAAGCTAGAACAGTTAGAGTATCACATAAATGTCTAAAAAATTACTCACCTCTGTGCCGTGTGGTTTAAATTGGATCTTTGCTGACCACTCAAGAAAGCAGTGAAAGTGGCTTACAGAGAACTACTGGAAAGCAAAAAGAAGAATAGGGACAGAAATGAGTATGGTTTTCTAACAGTGTCTGCCTTTTACAATTATTTTTTTTACATATTACCAGTAATTCTATGTTTAGAATTTTCATTTGGCTGTGCTTGGCATAACTGTCCATTTACTTGAGCTAACTCAAGGGTAGACCGTAGTGATTCAGGTACCTTTTGAAAATCTCCTATGTCAAAGGGTCAATAAATACATAAACTCAAGAGTTTATCATGACCCAAAATATTTGTACAGTAATTTTAGGGAAAACAGTGCTCACAGGGTTCTCCTCATAGCACAGCAAGGAGGTTGTTTTGGTTTGGGGTTCTTGTTGGGTTTTGGGGGGGGGGGGGTTAAGTCAATTAAGAAAAATCAAATTAACAGCATTCCATTTACATTAGATGTAATACTTGGAAACGTCTGGTGGGTCTGGAGAACCTGCAGATATAAACAAAGCAATGCTGAATGAAAGAGGAGATTTAATATTCTAATTTATTTAATGGCAGAGCAGGGTTTTCCCATATACCTCCTCCAAATATTTTACATTTTTCTTCTAGGAAGTATTTTTCACCATGAAAGGGTAAATTGCATGAAATTTGAATTAAAGAGACGTACTCTAATAGCAATAAGCCATGCCAGGGTGTGCATTACTAGACTTATTGGCCAGGCTTTCAAGTGATTGAAGGCACTGGGTCTTGAGGCTGTTTGTGTGCAGCACACCCAGGACATGCACCAATAGCCTACAAACATACATCTTTGTGGGGCTTATTACTGTTACATATTAATCAACACAACAGTCTGATGGTGGTTACTAGTCATTCCCTCACAGCTGGAGAGGACTGAAAACCAAAGATTTTGTTTGCAATTAGGAGACCATAGGGTCTTGGGAGAAGCACAGTTTTCAGTCCAAAGAGGCAGTATGTTCAGAGTTCCAGTCAGCATTTAATTCTGGACTAAAAGCTGATCAGGAACACAACACTGGGGTGAATTGATCCTACAGTGCATGTAAAAAAAAAGGACAATAAAGAAAAAAAAATTTCTACCCCAAAATACGTTGAGATTTCAGTGCCTGAAGAGCACTTGACTCTGCTACATTTACTAGCTACTTTTACTTTCTCAATTTACAGATCAGATTAAACCTAATGAAAAGGTGGCTGAAAGGGAGAGAGCATAATTCTTAGTCAGTATAAACTCATTCATCAGTAGTGCAAATTCCTGCACTCATTTCTCTTTTGCCCAAGTCGTGTTTTTGAAGACAGTATTGCCTGTAATGAGTTGGTGCATTACCTCAAACACATAAGCACAATATGCAACACTAATTGTATTCATGGCTTAAAACATTTTCCTTGGCTGATGGACTGCGAACAAGAACCCTGACTTACGTGATTATTCCATTAAAAAATAATTTGATGTTCAGTTCATTATGGAGAATATACACGAGCTGCAGTGCATCTGTTCTGGAACCTCAGGGTTCCTACAGAATCCTGCATGATTTGTTTATGATGTGGTGATGATTGACTGTCAGTTACTAATAAATGGTAAATAAAAAAGTAACCTGTGATATTAAAGTACTACATTAGCTACATTGTGATTAAATTACAGTAACACCACCAGCTATAAACCTTTATAGAATCTCCTCAGCCATGCAGTAATTCTCCTAACTATACTATTATGTAGAGCACAAATATTTCTTTGTAAGTCCGAAGCAATACATCAGGGAAGCATTTACTGCTAAAGCTAGATTGAGAGTAAATGCATCTTGGGTTGCTATGAATAAAGCTCTAGCTTCTCATTACTTTATGACAAGACACAGAAATTCACTTTACTTTTCATTTAAGCTTTTCTGCTCCAGTTTATAGATGTATGCCTTCACGCTTTTATTCCCTTCTCGCTTCAGCCGTACGTAATAAATGATTATAAATTTTCACATTTGACCACCTCTCTGCTAGTCTCATGCTTAATGCACAAAGTTAGGAAGCTGCAGGTAAAAATTTCACAAACACTTTTATTTATGATGTTGTCCTTGGTAACGGAAATTTCAATGTACTGAAATGAAAAGTATGATTAAAGGGATACGACGTCCTGACAAGGATAGTAGAGGGCAGCCTTCTATTTCCCACTGAAAATATATAATACTTTTTTGACATCAATTTCATAGAGAATAGACATGGGCTAGTCATGAAAAAAAGACACAAACATGTTTCTAACTTCACTGTTGTTCTGCTGTCTTAAATGAAACTTATTCCAGAAATATTTTGTCCAAGTTGCATAGCTTTCAAGTTAAAGTCAGGCACAGAGATAATTTTGTGTAAACAAGATACTGTGCAATTAAAAAAAAAAAAAAAGACTTATTGATAATTTTCTGCAAAATGTAAAAATAAAACACCTCCTGTTAAGAGAGATATTCCTTTCTTGTTTTCTCTTGTCACTTTCCTGATCATGTTACTACTACAATAGGATTTATTGCTTGTAGCTTTTGTGTGGTTTCAATTCTAAATTCATTTTAGCTAACTCCTATTGCCCTGTGCAGCTGAAAAGTTGTGACAGGCTCAAAACATCTTAGAAGCAGGACCTAATAAGGACTGGTTTATTTTTAATTAAACCCATTTTGTCTTCCCTTCAGAAAAAAAAATAAAAATAAAACTTTAAAAATTCCATGCACCATTAAAAGCAGCACTCCTATTTATGGGCACTGAAATAACATTAAAGTTGTGTTCCTAACATTCGTGGGTTTAGATTATATGGAAAATAAATTAACCTAAAAATCTCAAAAGTGAAATCGACCTTCTGGGGCAATTTTTAAAATAAATCCTTTCAGTTTGGTTTCTCATTCTTCTAAGTGTTACATGTAATTGGCAAGTGATATTACCAATTAAAATAACTATGACTTTATAATAATAATTATTTTTTTAAATCCCAAACACCTGCTGGAGTTTACCATCCAGACAAATATCCAGTCCCATTTCCAATATCATAGACACAGATACAAAACATCCTTTTGAAAAATAACTGTTGAACTACCACATTAAATTATGTTCAAAGCTATTTTAAAAGCATTCAGTAAAACAAAGCTTCTACATTCAGGCTTTTTAGGAAAAGCAGACAAACCAAGCTCTACAGAGAAAAGGGATAGTTCCAAAGTTCTGGATATGAAACACTGAACTAAATTACTGTTACAGTTCCTGGATTGATACAGACTAATCCTTGCTTTTATACATTAGAAATTCAACAATATATATACACGGAGCTCTGAGTTTCTCTTCACTGTCAGAGGTTTCTCTGTACAGTTCAGAGTGAACAGCTTTTTGTGACTAGCAGTAACTGGCATTGTTGGCAGAGAACTAGCAATGACCAAAGTATTGTTCTAACCTGTGAATTTCATTGCTAACTACCTTGGCTGGGCAACTCCAGCAAGGTCCACCTTTCCTTGAGCAGTACTAATGACTGAAAGAAAAAAACCCTAGAATATCATGTTGGTATTAGCAAATCGTGCTTGTTAAACTCTTGGGGCATTGTTTCCCAAACAAGGGTTGGGGATTTGTCATTTGCCTTTTTACAAACACATAAACCATTTGTTCTGTTGCAGACACCCAGTCACTACAAAAACCTCATGGATGTGCAGTCAGAATGCTTTTCAGTCTGTACTTGTAACAGCATCCTGCCTTTCTCACTAACAAAGCTGCAAAGATTTTGTGACAGATTTTATTTGTTGCCTAGTTATCACAAACCCCTGACAAACACATTGTCTTACGTCAGCTATTAAAAAAAACCACCACAAATTATAATGAAAACAAAATTACTGACAATTCTAATTTGAATGTCTATCTTAATCCATTTCAGATTTACTGTTAGTCTGAGGTTTTACACCTCGGTATTTTTTTCTCCTACCTCACCACACAATTATAAGCTACTGTAATTATTCCTTTTATAATCATTGCCATTATAATACCAGCAATCTACATTGCTGAGCATTCTGCACAGTGTCCTCACTGAAGCACACACTGTTTAAGATGCATTTGAATATTTGCAGTTTGAAAAGTGACAAAAACGTCCTTAGAGCAGACATGTGGGATCAATTATGTGAAACAAAGTGTACAGGTTAGGAGTACCATACCACAGCAGAGCTCACACTTTCTTTTTAACTTGCTAATGCCTCTGACCCCTCTGTACAAAAGCACTTTAATCAACATACATATATTATTTTTTTTTGCCTCACCATTTAACAAGCTGTAAAAAATGTTTAGCAATCAATTATATGCATCAAGTTGATATGCTGCAGGACTGAGGGTCATTTAAGCTTACAGCTACAGCTGAAACAGTTTGGGAAAGCCACATGGGGAGCAAACTTGCTTTTGCCTTTTAAACTTGCAAGCAAAGGACAGCTTAATTAACCCAACAGAGAGGGTCTCCTCAACCTTTCCAAAGCTCATTGTAACAGCAGTGACAACTGTTCTTTCAGGCCTTAAGAGCATTTGCTTTATGTCTTCAAGTTTCAGCTGTGCATACATACAGGGCCAATAAGAAATGTCACAATCAAGTGATCATAGGAGATAAATTTGATTCTGATCACATGGCCTAATCCAGTGCTGGAACAATAACCTAAATCTGGACCTGGCTACTGATGTCTGGTATGAGATATGGGTCAGTGAACATAAGTGCTCTATTTGTAATCATAAAAAGAGAGATAATGCATAGGATGCTAAACTATTGCTTTGCCTCCCCTTCATCTTATGGGGAAATTGATGATCCATATTCTCCAGAAGGATAGGGAGAGGATGTGGCTGATTAGGAATCAGGGGTTTGCTCTGACTATGCATCTTTGAAAGAGATTTCTTTCCCCTCTTACCTCTGTTTTCAGAAGAATGTGAGTAATAAGAGTAGATTCCCTACTGTTCAACTGAGGCATTGCTTTGAGGGGAGGGAAGTCTGCTTCATTACTTTATTAATCAAAACCACCACCCAGCTCATTCTGACTTCTAAGGCACCCAGCGTGGCTTCTGAGACAGCTCCACCTACTCTTCTTAGGGTTCATCTGCAGGCCAACTTCTTAGCTTTTGGAGCATCTCCAGGATGTGACAGTCTTGCAGAGTCTCTTTGCTAGTTGCCTGCTAAGCTAGTGTGAAGAATTTTAGCTTTCTCTGCCACTGTCTCTGACAGGGAGCAGGAAACTTCATTTTATAAGTTAGTTTTGCTAATATTAATCCCACTCTGTTCAGAGCAAACAACTAACCAAGTCCATTTCACTGACATACTTATTTCCAAGTGCTCACTTATAGGACAAGTCAACAGTTAAATAGGAAGTATAATTTAGAGGCTTGACTACTTTTTCTTTACTGTAGTCTCCAAAAATAGGATAACCAGAATTCTTCCAGAAGCACATATAAAGTGAGGTGTATACTGCATATACAAGACACAATACGTACCTTAAGTGCATCCCAAGTATTCCCAGTGCCTTGGTACAAGTGCTGCAGTGTTAGCAAGTGTCCAGACACCTCAGATTCCACCAAACAGACATTTCAGGGTTGAAAAGATCACAGGGAAATCCTGACATATGGTAACCTGTACAAAACTTTTTCACTAAGTATTGAAGTTCTGTAGTTGGTTAAGTTAAGAAAGTGGTTTTTAGTTTTGAAGTAAGACTTAAAGGATACTGTTTCTTGCCATGTTTTTTGGTGGTTCTTAACCTAAATTGGGTGTTGGTCTGAATTACTACAGATGCATTGATCTGACTTCAACCTGAAGTTACTGAGGTTTTATAAGACAGCAATAAAGCTTTCTTTGCATTAACCAGCCAAGCACATAAACATTTTAATGAACTGTTTTTACATGGTTCGTTGAGTACCTCCTAGTCTCCTATAATACAAATCACTTCTCTGTCACACTCACCCCTCTCATCGAGACCTTTCTTCTCGGGGTGCAGAACAGAAATGGAATAACAGCTCTATGGATAGTCAGCAAACACGATGTTCTAGTCAGCACACCTCCCAAGAGTGAAAGTGTTTAAGCTATTGTGTCATCTAAAGACCTCCAGCATCACAAGCACTGAAATAGAACATGTAGAGAAGTGAGCTGCACTGTAATCACCAAGCAAAGTGCTCGAGACCACTATAAAATAAGCATCTTGGAGCTACCGCATTGCACCGCAAACGTCTCAGACAATGAACCTCAGTGTTGCCATGGAGTACTGGGGGAGCTAAATTGTCATTAATCATACAACAGACCATCTCCCAAACAGGTATTTATTTTATATTGACCTAAAGGTTGAAATAAATTATTGAAATCAACCTCAGTGTAGACCAAATCTCTTTGGCATAATTAAATGACACTAATGACAAGCATTTCGGTGTATTCTAGCCAACCTTTAAAAAGCAACATGAAAAGCATAAAATATTTATTGTTATGTTTTCAAATAGACTTTATGACACATTATGTATTTTTGAGATTAAAGATTAGTTCTAACACATGATTTAATAATGAATGCAAATTATAAATGAATATTTAACAAACCATATCACGTTTTATGTCTTAACATATCCTTTGCCATTACTGTGACTGAATGAGAAATGGCTCTGTGATGTATTGTCCTGCTGCCTCAGGCCCTGGTGTTTTCACCTTGATATGGCCTTTAAAATAAATTAATTTGTTAACATATAAGAACTCTGCATAAGAGTTGACATAAAACATTTATAAGTCTGTTTATGATTGAACAAGCCATGCACTAATCAGATAATATTTATTGTAAAAGTAATTTATTTGGCCAATTGTTCCATGAAAAAAAAAAAGATCTGGGAATGTTTATTTCCAAACTGAGTTTAGGATTAAGTGGTACTAATGGTACCATAAAGATGTTATATAGTGTTAATATAACCTGAGTATTAAAAACATAATGAATTTGCTATTTATGAACCATTAAGTTTTACCTCAACCCTACAACAAACTTCCGATCATTACAGACCTATTAATAACTTTTCTGTCTTTTTTTCCTTCTCTTTATCCTTAATCCCTTCTTTGCTTTGCTCCACATGGTCAGAGAAGTATTTTTGATATTTGTAGAATAAGTTAAAATATGCTTTTAAAAGCAATGTTTTATTTTATTCTGAACAATATTTTTAGTCCTCTTAAGTGGACAATAGTCCTTATTTTGTCCTTCTTAGGTGACAATACAGACTGTTACCACAGAAAGACAAGTATTAGTTTTGTTTACTTTTTGTGATTAGTTTTTAATTCTAATCTCTCCCCATTACATTTATTTTGATGTTGCAGATGAAAAATGTGAAGAAATAGAGGCTTCTCAGCTGCATAACTTAGTTCATTTTAAGTGGCCTAAAATTCAGAGCTCCTGTTATGAGAATATACTACACAGAGCTTAAAGCAAAGCACAGCCATAACGTTGGGTGGGAGTTTCACTAAATTCTCCAGCAAGTTTTAGTGATTGGAATCATAAATATCCTGTCTGCCAGTGCTCAGCTGAGCTGCCCATGTAGATCACTGTCCTAATTTAACTGGCTAGGAATCAGACTTACAGTAAGTTATAACAATCATATATCTATATACAATTCTAAATACTTAAAGATTAATTAAAAACAAATGAAAACATTCTGATAAGAACTTGCTTCTACTAGCCCTTTTAATGCAATAATTCCACACCACTTGTAACCCAAATAGAGTGTTTAAAGAAGAGAGCTTCAGATACTTTGGGAAAAACTGAACAATAAATTAAGAATGGAAAACAGAGGTTGGGCCAGGAAGGATGAAATTCAAAAGGACACTATGACTAAAGGATGGTAACAAACAAGGAAATTATTAAGTGGCCAAGAAATTAAAGGAAGAAATTAAAAATGAGTTTAACTGGCAAGAGAGTTGTTACAATAGCAATCTCTACTTTCACCTGCCCTGTCTGGAGTGCACAGTCACACAGAGGTTTGGGTGTTCATTTGTTTTCTGGTTGTTTATATATTCTCTCATGTTTCCCATCATTCCTACCTCTTCCTGTCATCTTCTTCCGCTCATCTCCTTATTCATTTTTGCCATTAATTTCTTCACATTTCAGTCTCCAATGCTTTTTGTCATTGCTGTGCTCTTGTGATCACTTAGAGCTATTTCTGACATAAGCTATGCAACCTTGCAAGTCTTACCTCATGATCAGTTTGGGGATCATTCCTATTTAGGCTCCATCTCAATTCAGATTCCTTTTTTCAGCTGCTGTTTCCTATATCTTGGGGAAAGCTGCTGCCATCACCAATTTTCCTTCAGTTCAGGGGTCTTGAAAGAGGTCTAAGAGTTCTCAGTTCTGCTTCAGGGACTGAAAATATAGTTGCTGCTTAATAGATTTGGAGAGATTTTCTTTTAAATTATTAAATTTTTTTTCAAGAGCACCTAATACCTCAGTTCAAACTTCACAATTATTGGCATGCCAAAGCAAAAGCAAATAGATCCTGGTAGGATGAAGTACTCTGTGTCCACTGAGCTGCTATATTTCCATGTCCTTGTTTATACCAAGTTTTGTGACTGATCTGACTAATGCCAAGCTAACCATAGTACAGTCGAGATAAAAGAAAAGGTGAGAAAGACAATCATGTGAGGGTTATGCAGTGTTTACCCTTGTTTTCTAATTGCAAAGCTACCATTCACATGGCACAGGGTCTTTCTGTGCTGATCTCTTCACTCACAGACAAAAGCCAAAGCTCAACTGGGTGATAGACTAGTTTCACTCAGTACAACATTTCAGTTCTGCACAGTCTTATTCCTGACCCAGGATGCTTTTGTTCCAGACCTAAATCCAGGAGATAACAATCTTATTTCTCTTTGCCACATTTTTCCTTTCCATATTCACACTCAGACTCCTGTCAAACCCTTGACACCACTGTCGTTTCTATTTCTTGCCTGAACAGTTAATCCAGGTGACATAAAGCATCATACTCAAGTCAGGGAGAATTTCATGGCCAAAGCAGCACATCGGACTACAGCATGAGAATTAAATGAACTTAGGTTTAACTGTCCATGTTCTTGAAGTGTTAGCATTTTCTATCAGGCTTGATACATTTTTCAAATCTGATTAAAGTGGTTTTGGGGTTTGTTTTATTTAATCATTTTAGCTTTTTCCTTAATTCCACAGAAAAATTTCCAGGGAAGATACATAGATTTCCCTGCACTGCCACCATCTTATCTCAAAATTCTCAGCAAGCTGCAAGTCCCCTCTGAGTGTCCTAATAGTCCTTCTGGGCCTTACTCAGTGCCCACTAAAGCCAATCAAAACAATTTCATAGACTTCAGTAATGTTTTACCTGAGGCTCAGAGGCAGCCAATGACTGTAAATCTGATAAGCAGTTTGGCAGATTCTTCTGTCTCACTCAACTCTCTTGAGCTCTCTTAACAAGCTCATGGTAGGTACAGCCTAATGAGCTACGTAAGACGTGTGAAAATATTATGCAGTACTATACACTAAAGCCAAAATCATGGAAATCACTTCACCTGTGACAACATAAAATGTAAGTCAAGGTTCACACAGACTAGCATTACAATATTACATTCCTGTTCCTGTTATGTCCATACTGCCACGCATGTCTAGTTACAATTTTTGCTTTGAGAATTAGCAGTAACATTTACAGCCAGAGAAAAGGAAAGCAACAAAATTTAGGTATGTGAGAGAGCATTATTTAAACTGGTAAGGGAGAAATAATGGTCAGAAATCAAAAAGTTGCTACAGAAAGCAACAATGCTTTCAGAATTACCACCTGAAAACTTAGAAATGGAGAAAACAAAACCAATTCCCAGCTGAAGAATAGACAAAGAAGATAAGCCTCCCATAGGAGCACAGCATGATAAGTAGCCACAGGGAGAATCACTGTGATCAGTCAGAAAGGCAGGAGAGTTATTAGCTTAGCCCTGAACCTCCTACTTAATGTGGGGCCAGTGGTGATAGTTAACAGACCCTGGCTTAGGTGACAAGCTTTGGACCTGCTTGAGGAAATCCAATTGAGAAGCAGCCATGAGGAACAACAAGCTAGAAACAGATGTTTCAGCTACCAGGATGTGCACACATTTAACCTGAATATGTAGAAAAAATATTATTTTCTATAGATAGTGATTTCATCTCCTGCTGCCGCTCAGGTACTGTCAGATCTCATTATCCACAGCTAAAGTGCTTCCTTCACATTTTGGAATAGATCTTAAATTCAAGCAGAACTGAGTCGTAGCCACTGAATGAAGAATTCAAGGTAGTAGATTAATATACTGAAGAACATTTTAGTATTCAAGCAAAACAAAGCTAAACTCATGGGAATACAAAATGTTAAATTTCAACACAGAGTTAAAATAATGACTAAAACCCATTTAACCCAGCATAAACCACCAGAAAAGCTATAGCTTTCTTTCAGCTGTCAATTCATATTTAGCAACTAATGTGGATCACATGTACATGTATCAATAAATACTTAAGACTGCTGCCAAAATGGGGCAGGAACAGGTTTGGCAGAAGGAGCTAATTACACTCAAAGGCAATTATGCCAAATACAGCAAACAAAATGTCCCAGACTGAAGCTAGTCCTTTGTGCATCTCTGGGTTCCCTAGTGTATGAAGGAGAGTACAAAAGTCCTGTGGGATGTTAATATATAGTAACACAACATATACTCTGGTGTACAGTTTCCTTCACAGTTCTATAAATCTCATTAACATGCATGAAAATGATATATGCACCTCAAGAGGAGAAAATGCCCTGATAGGTTGATTTTTACAAGAAATATACTATTCTCAACACAGCATATGCCTGTTCCAGATTTCAAACACATCCCATTTTAGGGACATACAACATCCCTAAATAGTTACTGCTAAATTTGTTTATGGTTCTACATTAAAAAGTAAAATAAATAAAATATGTATAAGAGAAACTAATAACATTGACTGATTTAAAAACTTAGCTCTGAGCACAGGAGGAGCAGTGAAGTATCTTAACCAACATGTTCTTTCTATGCCTTTCTCATCTTCTAAATTTGTATATTTTCAGAGGTTAAGAGTAAATTAAGCTGCTCTTTCAACCTCTTAACTTTATGTATTGAAAAGAAGTTAAAGTGATATAACCTTATGTTCTCTTTTGTGACAGTTCCAAAGCAAATAACCTCAGTAATTTGCAAGATAATAATAAATTAAGAAGTCTCTGGCAAAGGTTTTTTCTTTTTTTTTTATAGAATCATAGGATACTTAAGTCTGGAAAAGACCTTTAAGATCAAGTCTAGTCATTGCTTCTAATTAAGGCAGAGTATGATAAATTAATTATATTTAGCTTAAAACAAAGCCAAGGATGTTTTCAGTTCTCTTTCTCCATTTAAGTAATATCATGGGTGGGGTGGTAGGAAAGATTAGTGCATAAAATCAAAACTAACTTCGGAATTCTGAAGTCCAGAATATTGGATGTTCACAATAGCTGTTTTTGCAAATTACAAGCACTAAGGTTCGGCAGAAGGATATAGAAATTTTTTGCAAATATAGCCTTGTAGTACATTGTTTCTTCTGAACACAAAGCAAAACTTTTTAAAAATATACCTTCAACTTATTCTAAATGACAGTAGTTTCAGCAACATCTGGAGAAAAATTTTCTTCATAATATAGCTTCTACTTCCGAGGAATTCAGTGGTCAAAAGGCCAAGAACCCACCTCAAGTTTCATAGACATTTGAAATATTTCATTCAAGTGGCACTGAAATTCCAATATTTCATTTCAGCCACTTCAAGAAGCTACAAGCTTCTCCCAGCTGAACAACAGTTCTAAACTGCCCTAACAATTCCCAACTGCCTAAAATAAAACAGATTTTTTAGAAGGTGTTAAAGCCTGGAATGAATAAAACATCAGCTCCACTTGCATGGAGTATGCAATTCAGTTCATTCCCTTTCTTGTTTCTGCCATCATTCCCTTGAAAACATAATCTTTATGAGCAAAGATTTGGTTTAAACAATTATCCATTTTATATATGTAAATAACTAGAAAGTCCTAAACTTCGAGAAACAAAACAATGTTCTAAAGCAGAGTGATTAATGTAAAAATATAAATTAATCTTTGAAATTCAAGTAAAGTGCTAAAATAAAATCAACTTTAAAAAATGTATATCACTTTTTAAAGCTAAGTATCATTTTCATTACCTCTGTGTGCTATTTCCTGGCATTTCCAGTAATGGAGAGTATTGCACACTAGAATAACTAAAATTTATCTGGTGTCTGACAGCAAAGATGCCAAAATATTAAGTTTCCTGGAAAGTTCAGCCATTAAAGTAATGATAAGCTAAAGAATAGCTGCTCCTAGAGGCAGATGTTGAGGAAAAAGAACCAGAAATGAACACTTCCTAATTGAAATCAATTATTTATTTTTTTTAATCAGGATGCTATGTGAAAAATGTAACAATAGATAACTGCCATTTATATGGTATTTCGTGGACAATTCTTTACACTGAGGAAAATGGGAAGTTGTTCATATCTTATAGTTGAAAAAGCTGGAAGACAATGCATTGATGTAAGAAATATCAAAATACCTACCCTGAACTTGGCTAGCCCAAAGGACTGGGGCAGAGGGGAATTAAATTAAATTAAAAATGCATGAGGGAATCTTCTTCCCAGTACTTCACTCCAATAGAAGTCCAGCTACTTTCCCATACTTGGAAGTCTGCAAGTATGATGGACAATTATCCAAAGGAGTCACCAAGGCTGCTAAGGTTTCCTCTGCCCCCGGATCAAGGTAAGCATTTGTGTGAATTCCAACACTTGTAAACTCCTTTACAACAAAGGTTATAAACTCCAAGTGGCCAAACATCCCCAGCAGCAGGTGGGGAAGCCAAAGGCAAAGAAAATTACCAAACATTCAAAATTGTCTGGGACCACTGAGGTACACAGACCTGTCTTCCCTAGGTCCCAGTGTTTGGCTTTACACAGCTATCAGATAATTTGTGAGTTACATTCACAAAGTTTCCTCTTTAACTGAAAAGGCTGAGATTATAACTGATATTTCATTTCAGTGTCTGTCAGACTGTACTGCTATGTTCCCTCTGTAATTTCCATGTTTTTCTGGT
>NW_008668076.1:0-468 GCF_000695815.1 Acanthisitta chloris
AGGGCCTTTCCCATACCTCCTCCTTTCCCTAGTCCCCCTTTCTCCCGAACTCTTTTCCCTAGCTCCTCTTTTCCCTCAACTTCCACTTTCCCATACCCTCTTTTTTTTAAGCCCTCCCTTCCCAAATTCCCTCTTTCTCAAACACCTCTTTTCCTGAAAGCCCCTCTTTCTCTAACTCCCCTTTTCCCTAAACTCCCCCTTTCCGTAACCCTTTCCTTCCTAAATTCCCCCTTTTCCTTACACCTTTTTGCTCCCTTTCCCTAACCCTTTCCCCAAACTCATCTTTTCCCTAAAACCTCCTTTTCCCTAGTGCTCCCTTTCCCTAACTTCCCTTTTCCCTAAACACCCCTTCTCCCTAAACTCCCCCTTTCCTTAACCTCCTTTTTTCTAAGCCCCCTTTCCCTAACCCCTCCTTTCCCAAATTCCCCCTTTCCCTAATGCCCCTTTTCCCTAAAGCCCCTCTTTCCC
>NW_008668076.1:538-7780 GCF_000695815.1 Acanthisitta chloris
TCCCTTCCCAAATTCCCCCTGTCCCTAACCTCCTTGTCTTTCCCCTCCAGGTGACAAAGCCTTTGCACAGTTCCTGACAGATGAGATCAAGGAGGAGAAGAAGATCCAGAAGCACAAGTCCCTGCCCAAGGTCTCCGGGGGGTGGGAGCTGGAAGTGCATGGCACAGAGGCCAAGCTGGTGCGGAAGATTGCTGGGGAGAAGTAAGTGGGGTCTGGGAAGGGTCCAGCCCCTGTGCCTGAGGGTGGGTGGCTCATGGTGACCAGGTTTCTCCATGTGCACAGGCTGCTTTTCCTGCTCTGGCCACTCTGTGGATATTGGAGAGGCTCTTTATTTTACCACCTTGGGCCAAAGGCACATTTTTCCCAGAAGTTTGTTACTTTATTTTGTGTTAGGAAGTTTCAGTCTTCCTGCATTAAAATAACAGCTCAGTTCAGTAGCACTTGTCAAAGCCTTTTTACTAGAGCACCTGGAGGGAGCAGCTTCTCTCAGGTGTGTCTTTGATTGCAGTCCCTGGATTTGGTGCATGAGTTCTGAATGAAATGAGGGCATTTTTTTGTTCAAGCTAAGTGTTTGTGTTTGTTTTGAAGGATCACAGTCACATTCAACATCAATAACAGCATTCCACCCTCAGATGAAGAAGACACACAAGAAGAGCAGAAACCTGATGAGCAGGAGGTAACCTAGTCTTGATGTGCATTTTAGTGATAGGGACACAAAGGGAAGTTGGAACCTTGCCCTCGAGTGTTGAGGATTTTTCCTCCCTCACTTGATATCTGGGGGCATGAAGTCACAAAATGCAGATTTTTCAGGCCCTCTGTGACCTTCCTCTGCTGCAGAAAGGCAGAGCAGGGTGAGAGAGTTTTCAGGCCTTCTGTCACCTTCCTCTGTGCAGCAGAAAGGCAGAGCAGGGTGAGAGAGCTCCATGAGGAGAAATTAGAGGAACTCTCAGACCTTTTAGCACCTTCCAGTACCTAAAGGGGCTACAGGAGAGCTGGAGAGGGACTTTGGACAAGGGAATGGTGCAACATGGTAAGGGGGGGAATGCCTTTTGTCTGAAAGGGGGCAGGGCTTCTGTCACCTTCCTCTGTGCAGCAGAAAGGCAGAGCAGGGTGAGAGAGCTCCATGAGGAGAAATTAGAGGAACTCTCAGACCTTTTAGCACCTTCCAGTACCTAAAGGGGCTACAGGAGAGCTGGAGAGGGACTTTGGACAAGGGAATGGTGCAACATGGTAAGGGGGGGAATGCCTTTTGTCTGAAAGGGGGCAGGGCTAGATTGGATATTAGGAAGAAATTCTTCCCTGTGAGGCTGCTGAGGCACTGGCACAAGTTGCCCAGATCAGCTGTGGCTGCTTCATCCCTGGGAGTGTTCCAGGCCAGGCTGGATGGGGCTTGGAGCAATCTGAGTAGTGGATGGGCTGTGATTGTTTTGGCTCCTGTTCAGATTCCAAAGCTGATGCAACTGTTCTCTTATATAGCCTGAACTTACATCAACTCCAAACTTTGTTGTGGAAGTAATCAAAGACGATACAAAACAGACCCTTGTTCTTGACTGCCATTACCCTGAAGATGAGGTAAGTATGACCCTGTGTGTCAGCCACAGCCACCTCTGGGCTGGGACTTGCTTTTGTTCCTGTTGTCTGTGGTGTCATTGTGCTGCTGTTGGGTCTAACTGCTCTGCATGGTCTTTTCCCAGTCTGCACAACATGCAGTTTCCTCTTATCTCGGGGGGTTTTAATCACAAAAAGAAAAAAAAAAAAGGCTTTTTGTTTGCAAGAACATTGTTTGGGGAGATATTCCATTGCATTCCTCACATCCTGCCCTGGCATTTCTGATCAGCTGCTGATTGAGTTACATTAGAGCAGGGAGGGCATGGCTTAGAACACTTGGGAGGGGTGAGCAGGAACAGCCAGAGCAAGAGATTTAATGCAGTGTGTCAGTAACCTGCAATTCTGAGTAATGTGAGGTGTCACAAGGATCAGGAGGGATTGAAAAAAAAAAGTGGGGGAAGAAAATAAAATTTGGTTCACATTGATGTTTGTGGTTTGTTCTGTAAATGTAACAGATCACTGACACAGCCAGTCCTGGCTGAGGAAGGTGAGGCAGATGTGGAAGGCATTTAAACCAGGTTTTTATTTAGAAAAGCCATTGAGAAGAGGTTTTTATGTAATCATAAAGTTCAGACTGCTGATTTCCATCAGGGTGCTCCTGGCTGGGAATTTCCTGTGTGCTCCTGCATGTCTGTGCTTGTGTCGAGAGGGAGAGGCACAGCCTCAGCCTGGCCTTGGGCTGTGCCTGCAATATTCCCAGCCTCAGGATGGGGTGGCTGAACATGCCTGCTAATTGGAGCTAATTGTATGTGTTGCATCTCTTTTCCTGTGTCAGATTGGACATGAAGGAGAGGAAGAGAGTGATATTTTCACCATTCGGGAGGTCAGTTTCCAGCCCACTGGAGAATCCGACTGGAAGGACACCAACTACACCCTCAACACGGATTCCCTGGACTGGGTAGGTGCTGCTAACAGGGCTGTAGGCCACAGAGGGCACTTGGCTCACCTCACCTGGCTGTCCCTTTGCTCCTGAACTGGGAATGACACCTGTGCTGATGCCTGAGGCAGATTCCCCTGCTCTGCCCCAGCAGACAGAACTGGCAGTCAGAGACAGACATGTGGAGCTTCTTCCATCCCAGGCTTTACAGGCTGATTCCCAGCAGGGATATCACATTGTGGAAGTGCTTTGACACTTGCCAGACAGATTTTTATCCATGTGTTGAACTTCTGATCTGTGTATTTAACAATGTAGCTTACCAGATACCACATGCAGATAACATCTGTGTGTGGTATCTGATAACTACATTGTGTCTGTGTTTTCCAGGTGTGTTACAGTTGTAACACTAAGAAACTAATATGCCCAAGAATCTGCCATCAGCTTGTGTGTTGTCAATGCCAGGCCTTCAGAAGCTTACATTTTTAGTTTGAGGCTGTCCTGGGTGTAAAACTTAAAGCAGAAGTAACTCCTAGAGTATATCCCCTAAAATTGCTCAGTGTGCTCTAGAACATACCACATTGCTTTTTTTTTTACCCCCCTCTCTGACTCAAGACAGAAAACCAGGACAGAAAATTGATTAAAAACATGCATGAAAATGAAAAAAAAAAAGTTCATGACTGTAAAAGACTTAAGGATCTCAAACAAATGAGGGTTAAACAGTTCCCCCCGAAGGCTGTAGCTGTGTGCAGAGGGGACAGGCAGAGTGTGGCCTGTGTAATCTTTGGCAGACTCTGGGGGTCATCTCCAGGGTGCAGCTCATTTGGAATGTTGGGTTTGGGATTATATGACCTGTTCCATGGCCTCTTCCCTCCAAGTGTTCCACCCAAGGCCAGGCCTGCTGAGAAGGGGGTGGGGAGCTGCCTGCTCTCCTGTGGCACCTGGGCCTCATCTTCCTGGGAGAAAAGTGCCAACTGCCAGGAGACATTTTAATGCAGCCCTTACCCAGATGTGCTCCACTAAGGAAGTTTCCTGTTCATTGCTTCCAGGCCCTGTATGATCACTTGATGGATTTCCTGGCTGACAGAGGAGTGGACAACACATTTGCTGATGAGTTAATAGAGCTCAGCACTGCACTGGAGCACCAGGAGTACATTAAATTCCTTGAAGACCTTAAAAGCTTTGTCAAGTGTCAGTAGGTTAGGCTAAGAAGTTTACCCTCAAGTGTGGGTATTCCACAGTGCTGCTCTATCCAGCAATACCCAAATATATCTTCACGGTGGATACAGAGAGTAACTTGGAATTTGGAGAATGGGAGAACAAGGATTCTCACTTGTATTTGGAGGATTTGTATTTATGTTGCAGCCCAGATCAAGTTCTCTGACAGAATTGCCTCACCCTGCTGGGAGGTTTTGTACAACTAAGAATGAATGTGAAGAATAAAACTGTATAACATATCACTGAAAATGGTGTTTCTCTTCTTCCTGCTGTGCCATAGCTGCCATGGAAGTGATGCCAGAGCTGCTCACACAGCAGTGGTTGCTGATGGCAGAGGCAGTTGCTGCAGCTGCAGAATTCCAAACTTGAAACTTCAGGCAACAAGTGGAGGCACCAGTTAAAGTTTATTGAAGTTTAAACAGAAAGATGAAGTGCAACATGAGTGCTGAAGTCACTGATACAGTGTTAAAGACAACACAAAGGCCAAAAGAAACTAAATATATTTATTCCAAAACACATACTGTGCCATTAAAAGTGCAGGTCAAGGCAGTCCTACTGCCTTTTGAGTGTCTTTGTTTGACAGAGCAGTTACAAATATATACACAAAAATATTAGCAGCTCTGGGTGGGTTTTAGTATTGAAGTCCTTTCCAGAAATAAAGCAGCAGCTGAATCAGCTTAGAGAAGAATCGTCCAGGAGTCACAGACCTTCACAAAAGGTAAGTGAACAGAGAAGTTATGTTAACATACACAGTTCAAAACTACTGGTTAGGGGAAAAAAATACACTAAAGGGCTGTCAAGCACTGGCAGGAGTCACCATCCTTGGAGGGATTTAATAGCCATGTGGATGTGGCACTTGGGACATGGTTAGTGGTGGCCCTGGCAGTGCTGGGGGAATGGTTCGACTTGGTTTTAGGAGTCACTTCCAACTTAACTCTATGAGTCTACTGAAATGCTCTGCTGCTATCACTGTCCTCACACTGATTTTACACACACAGCAAAGCATGTGCCAGTTCTAGCTTGAGCCAGAGGGATGAGGTGTGTTCCCTATGAGGTATGGATGAACCTTATGAGGAACCTTAAACTCAAGTCATTTAAAAACTTGTCAAACAGATGCTCCACACCAAGACCTGAAGTTGTTGGCTGAGTTGTGGCAAAGGCACTAAATTTGACAAGACCTTGAGAAGTTCCCTAATCCAGCAGTTTAGGTGTGTAATTTGGCTCTTCTATGGTTACTGGTGGTCATAAGTTAAGGCATTTCCAAGGAATTTTGTGGAAAACCAGCAACACAAAACCCTGGAATCGATGGCCTCGTGGTTTCTGCCCACATAATTGAGAATGGATCCAAGCAGAGATCCCTTGCAGGGCCCTGAGAGTGAGACTCACCGGACAGCTCATGAGCAGACTGGCTTCCTCCTCCATGCCACAGGTAACTGTGAACTCTGGGCTGTGGAAGCACCTGTGGCTGTGCTCTGTTACTGTGCTTTCTAGGAGTGCTCGAAGCTTCCCTTCTGTCATATCCTGAGAGTAATTGGGTTAAAAGACATCTTAAAGCTGTTGGCTGTAGCTTAAAACTGCCTCTTTGCAGCAGAGGTATCCTGTGTAGCACATCACAGCAGAGCTTACCTGTGTGCTGATGTACAATCCACACTGGCAGCAAACCAGATGAGTCTGCACTGTTAGGTTATTCCTGGAAAGAGCAAACAATGAGCATCATCACAACCAGAGCAAGGGTAGATGTAAGCAAAAAAAAAAACCTCATTAATTTTAGGAGATCGTTGCTCAGGTGTTCTTATTTAGCTGAAACAAACAGCAACTTCTCTTTGCCCATTTCTAAGCCCAAACTGCTGTAGGGGAGTGTGGAGAATCTCAGTCCAATGCCAAGGGCTTTCTTACCTCCTGCACACTGGGCAGATGACCCTGTCACTGGCGTCCAAGCCCTCGAGCATCGCGTTGAGACATTCCTCATCAAACCTCAGGCTCCGCTCATACTCTTCGATCACCAACTGCTCTGCAACAACACAACAAAACACCCTCAGGGACTGTTTTGGCAGCACAGGTGAAGCTGCTGGACAGGTAAAGGCTGGGCTAGATAGGAGTTTCTAAGAACTTTTATTCCTTTGGATTAGATTTCTACCCCTGATGAAATAATTCCTCCTGATCCAGTGTTTCCTATGGTCTCACATGGCTCCTTCCACTTTCCAACCAGCAATTTAAAAACATCCTGAATTGATTTATAAGTGTTCCTACAGCTCCAAGACACCTCAGTCCTGTTTCTCTGGCCTCTCTCACAGACCATAAAGTGCTAATTAAGCACATAAAAGTGTCCAAAAGATTCTCAAAGCCTCAATAGAGAGGTTGCCATGATTTCTAAGGAGGCTCTTCCCCCCTATCACATGGTCTGCAAGAAACAAGGATGCAGACTCAGCTAGTTTGTATTACTAGAAAGTCAGAAATATTACACATCAGATTGGAACCAGAAAACATGCAGAGGCCTTACCTTGCAAGATCAGCTCTTGTTGGATCTCTTCCAGCACTGCTAGCTCATCAGGGTCCTCCAGCATCTGAAAATTAATCAGACAGTGATTCTCTCATTTCAGCCACTTTCTTCCTTACCTTCCAGCACCTGACTGAACCTTCAGTGCACTGTAAATTCACTCTGATTATTCTCCTCCCTGTGTCTGCAAACCCATGCACCCTGGAAAGCAATCTGTACTGTCATCACCTGTGCAAAGCCAGCAACAATGGATCTGGGCACACCCTGGCTAAGAACTTGCTTTTTAAGACATGTAAGTTTCATTTCCATTCTCAGGAGAGGGAAGTGAGAGACCAGCTGTAAAAACCACAGCTGAGGCTCTCACCCTTTGCTGTGATTCACAGGCAGTTTCATAGAATTTTAGGGGTTGGAATGGAGCTTAGAGATCATCCAGCCCCAACCCCTGCCCTGGGCAGGGACACCTCCCACCAGAGCAGGTTGCTCAAGGCTTTAGCCAACCTGGCTTTGAACACTGCCAGGGTTGGGGCAGCCACAGCCTCTCTGGGCAACCTGTGCCAGTGTCTCACCACCCTCACAGGAAAAATTTCTGCCTAATATCTCATCTAAATTTCCCTCTTTCCATTTCTCCCCATTGCCCCTTGTCCTGTCCCTGCAGTTCCTAACCCAGAGTCCCTCTGCAGCTTCCCTGGAGCCCCTTCAGCTCCTGGAAGGTGCTTTGAGGTCTCCACACAACCTTCTCTTCTCCAGGCTGAACAGCCCCAACTCTCTCAGCCTATCTACACAGGGGATACACTCCAGTCTTCTTATCAACTTCGTGGCCTCCTTTGGACTCGCTCCAACAGTTCCATGTCCAGTTTGTGAAAGAAATAAGGAAACCTCTCACTTATGACCCCAAAGGTACTTCCACAGCAGCACATCCTGCATGAGCTGTGGACTCAGGACGCCCTGAAGCTCTGAGTTTTGTCAGCTCCAGTAAGAGCCCCAAGCCAGAGGTGCACGGTGCTCAATCCACCTGCAGTGTGCTGGCGCTGGGGCAGCCCCGAGC
>NW_008668077.1:0-32310 GCF_000695815.1 Acanthisitta chloris
AGATTGAAACCTCTTCCCTAGGAAATGGAGCCTGGGATTCCCTGGCCCCTCCGTACGGAGCCGGGAGCTCAGGCAGCAGCCGGTGCGCGGTGCTGACCCCCCGGGCGGAGCCGACACTCGGGCGCGGTGTGTGCCGAGGGGCCGCTCTGAGCTGCGGCTGCACGATGGTTCCCCTCGATATGTGCGAGAGGATGAAAACACCCGAGGGGAGTGGGTTTGCCTGGAAGTCCCCAGCAGCTGGAGGGGAAACGGCTCTGTTTGTTGCCTCCTGGAAAACAGCCCTCCGAGTACTTCTGACTCTGACGTTTGGGGAGCACATAACAGAATCCCTCCCAAAAGGAAAATGTAATGGATGTCATCAGAAACCAGTGTAGTTAGGGCTCTCTTGCACAACCTTAGCTGCTGAAACGCTCATCTGCCAAAGAGTTCAAAGCTGATAAATCAGGAAGTTTTCAGTTTGGCAAAGGCAACTTTGCTGAAGTCAGGTTCAACCTGATACTCTGGATCTGCTCTGTGGACAGTGCACACGTCCCATAGAGCATCCAGATGTACACACTTTGGGGGCGTTGGCTTAAGGCAAGTGAACCAAACCCCAGGCAGAACCCACAAACTTGCCTTTCTGCTACGTTTAGTGCCAGCACGTGGTCCCTGAGCTTTCTTTACATGGAGGCAAATTAATCCCGTTTTTGTCAGGAGGTCACAAGCTTCTAGGGATCAATCTGAGGTAGCAATTCCCAAAGGGAAGGGTCTATTTTTACAGTGGTGATGTGGAGATGGCAATCCTGCTTTTTCTGGCAATGCTGGAGAAATCCCTCTCACTGGCATTGTCCACCTGCATGCAACAATAATAGCTGATGACTCAGTATGATGGGCTTTGTGACACTTCCATCCCTCACAGTTGAGTCACCAGCCGGGATGGGATGGGCCCAGCTGGGAAAGCAGTGTGCAGGATGTGTCTCAAGTATGCAGCCAAAGCGGATAGGTCCTTCTTACAAGCCTGCCTGTGGGACTGTAGGCAAATAAGGATGGTTGATGTAAGCCAGACTAAATGCAGGGCCTCAGAAGGTCTGTGTTTGCTCCCTCAGTCCGTTATACCCCTGGCTGCGGAGAAGTGCAGCAGCGCCTTCTGGCTCCCTGGGGAGAAGGAGGGCCAGGGAGTGCCAACGAGGAAATGTAGGACAGCTGTAAGGCACTGTGTGTCTCTGTCCTCCTCCAGCTCTGAGCTGCAGCCCAGAGGCTGAGGCACAACACCTGCAATGGATGGATGTACTCAGGAAATAGTGTTTACCAACACCTTGATCAGCCCACAGACTTTCCATTAGGAAAAGTTCTAGTTGGAATAATGGCATTGGAATGTTTGTAATTCATACTTAATTGATACTAATTTTTCAGAAAGAGTCCTAGACTAAATTTTTTTGGTCACTTTTTTCGTACTCTTCTCTGCTCAGGCATTATTTTGGGACAGCATTAAGGATATATACATACCTTAAGGGTGCATTTCTTTATCATAATATATTTGGGGTTCTTTTTTATTTAACTTCAAAATGTTGGGATTTCTAATGTGTTATTAGAGTATTTTCTGCAGTTCTCTCATACATTTTCTCTTTGCTATTCTATTGTATAACTTCATTCTAACCTTGCTGTTTCACCTAGAAATTATACAGTGGAAAAATGCACTTCAAAATCATGTTATGCAAGTGTAACAATTAATTCAAACATTCCTTCCATGAAGGAAAACAAATTCTTCTAAGCATGTAGAAACTGAAGGCTCAAGTCTGCTTTTACTTATTCTGACATCAGTCAGGAATGGCACAAGCAAGTTTCATCTGTGTGGAGTTAGCAGCAGAGAACAAGTCCTGGATTTTCACAAGTGTAAATAGCATTTTTCAAAGTATCGATCCTTCCGAATATGTCCTCAGATAACCCTGGCTCTACAGTAGCACTCGCAAAGTCAGCAGTGGGGGCAATGAAGAGCTGGGAGAGGAAGGGCTATGGGATGAACCCCCTGGGACTATAACCCCACAGCAAAATGAGTATCTAGGAGTAGCTGCACACTGGAGCAACCCCAGTGGTGCCACAACGTGATGCAGACCTGCCAGCAACAGTGGTGGGCTGGCTTGGCCAGTGGTAGCAGGCAAGCTGGAGCAACATGGAGCTCAGCATGAGCTAAGCTCTCCCGGACTTTTGCCGCTTTTGAGCCAGCTTTTTCAGCCCATGCCGAGCTCCATGTTGTTGCAGCTTGCTTGCTCTGGATACCACACTGTTACAACTAACCCAAGCAGAGCCGCTGCCCTCATGGCTGCAGCCTTGTGCAAGCCAAAGCAGTGCCCAGCCCATACTGCATTATACTGACATGAGCCCCGGGGAGGGTTTCAGTTAGGCAAAGCTCCTCATACTGTTGTCTCAGTTCTTACACTGAGGGGCTTAGGGTTCAAATTTTTGAGACTGCTGTCTTGCTTAGTCAGCCTCTTGGAAAAGGCGTCAGTCATTAAGGCCCAAGCAACAGGAAAAGACAGGACAGCTGAGCTGAGGTCGACATGAGCTGGGCCAACACAGACCTCCCCTCTACCTCACTTTGCAGAGAGTAAAATCCATCTCCGTTTTTTAGATACAGGAAATGACAGGCAACCTCTTAAGGTTCCTCACGCAAATACGTGATTTTTCTGCCTTTTTTTGTCCTTTGTTTATGTGATTATTCTTTTAAACAACTGGTTTCTATTCTGGTTTAATTTGCATTTTAGGCTGCATTTTGGGATTGATTTTTTATTTTATTTGGATCTGACACAAGTGTCTGATTCCAAGTGCCTCTGAGGTTAACAACATGAGGCAGCTCTCATTTTATCTGAATGGATTAAGCTGAACCAAAATGTAAACTTTGAACAGGCCAGTTTACTTCCCAGATGTTTCTGTCCATGGTTTTTCAGATTGTCTCACTTCCAAAAAGTAACTGGGGGAGGGTGTCAGAGTGGCAATGTGTCCAGGAATTTTGATGTAATCCCTTGCATATGAAAAAGGCAAGAAGATACTCTTCCAGCATTTTTTATCAATCAAAACCCAGTCTCTGTGCATTATCTATCCTAATTGCTCATAACTGGCATAGTGCAGGCGAGGATCAACTTTTAATGTATAGAATTGACGTGTTTGTGGGGTTTTTTTGTGTGGCTGTTGTAGGAGAGATTGGCTGCCTACACTGCAACAGTTCCTACCTCTGCAGTGCCAAATATCTGCCTGAGCTTCTCAGGACAGTCCAAGAATTAAAAAAGCCCCTTTTTCTGTTTCTCACAGAACTTTCCTTAAAATTAAGAGGGACATATCTTGGGTTGTCCTCCTGACAGGGCTATACTTCAGCAATGTGTTACAGTTTGAGGTAAGCTTTAAATTGTCTTTTCTAAAGCAAATTTCTTGTCTCTTTTCCCATGCTCTGGCCCCAAATGTGGACAGACATGCAGATGCTTGTGCCCAGGGCCAGTGCAGCCCTCCATGCTCTTTCCAGGAGCAAATTCCAGCCCTGTCTCTGCAAGTGGAGAGTCACTCGCCAGCTGTCCCACAGTTATGAACAGAAGAGAAGATGGATTTGGGAACAGAAGTTGCCCTAGGGATGTTGAACAAACAGCAAGTAAACTCAGCGGCTTTCCTTTGCCAAGCTGCAGTTGGCAGGTCTCCAGGAAGGGCTACATCTAGGCAGGATCAGAAGTGTTCAGGTGCTGCAAGCAGAACAAAGGTCACAAATCCAAAGCAAAGGTTGGGACAGAAGTGTGTCTTTGAAACCCCAGCATAACATCAGCTGACTTCATGATGATGAGCACAGAGGTCACTAGAAAATGTCTGTGCCACCTTTCGGAGCTCCTGCCCTTTCCCACTGACAGTCATGCCTGAGGCTAAGATACACTGGTGAGATGCAGGCAGCAGAGGTACAATCTCCACTGGCTGAACCTCCTTACAGGAAACAAGTGTTTTTCCTTCAAATGTTCAGGCCATTATTTTCCTTCCTTTTTTACAGGAACAGTGTTAAAGTGCAGTTGTCCTCTGCAAAGTGCTTTTGCATAAATAGGGTTTGCCCAATCTGATGCTCATGCAAATTCAGAGTCAAATCTGCTGACTTTAGTAGCCAAAACACAGTCAAACTGCTTTTAGTTTGTTGTGCAGAGACTCGTTTGGTCTTTGCACAAGTAACCAAGTGAAGCTTGGGCTCTCTTTTTTCCCCTTGACATTGTCAACAGACTCAGGCATGACATGAACTTTGGACATATGGCATCTAACATGAGAACTGGCTAGTCCCTGCCTCTCTCAAGCCAACTTGCCTGATTTCTTTAGGTGTTATAATGAATTGGACTTCATCTGGATCCTGGTTGTTCTACTGAACCCAGTGCACACTGTAATGCTGCTTGGCAAACTGAGGGTAAGCACCCTTCAAATCATCAGCAGCTTAGACTGGAGAGCCAGTTATTTGAAACTGGGGAGTTGGAAGAGAAGATGAAAGGGAATATTTGTACTGCTGGCCCCAAGCCATAATGCAGGTGCCAAATTTAGGATCATGGTCTCCTATACCTCTCCCTGTGCTCAGCAGAGGAGTGTGTACTTACAGCGTGGGACCCAGGGGTGCTCCTCCTGCAGATGGGCATGTTTGTGTTTGTCACCTCCGTGTCAGGATGAGCCGGAGGCATGCTTCGCTCCCCTCCCCCTCTGCTTGTATCCTGTTTTCCCCGTGAAGGAAATCTGGGCAAGCAGGGGCGGAAGAGCACTGGGAGGTCCCGGCAGCCACGGTGGGGCTCATGCGGTGGAGGCATGGTATTATGCTGCACACCTGCCCCACAAGGCGAGTGCCACCCAGGGGGCTGTCTGATGCCCCATGCCCCATGCCCCTGCCACCTCAGCGCAGGAGCCTCCAGCCAGGAACACCCAACCCTAGACAGCTTCATCCCGAGGGCTGCAGTGTTCGGAGAAGCATGAAGACCAGTGAGGACTGCAGGAAGTGTCATGGGCAGGAGAAGCCCCAAAGAGCCGGCACTGCCCCAGCCAGGTGAACTTTCCTCAACCCAGTGCTTTGCCTTCCAATCAGCTTATCTCTTCCCAACACTGTGTGGCCATAAAGTGATAAATGCTGGTGCAGTAAGGTCCCCAGCTCCCTGTATGGCAATAAGAATTTGCAGAAAAGAACATTACTGTGATGAGGAAGAAGAGAACAGATTAATTTTTGTGTCATCACTCAGGCTGGGAAGAACACCTCACGTTGTGCAAAGCAAGGGACAGAGGTGGCATTTGCCTACCAGAGGAGGAAACAGCTTCCAGAAGAAAGCAAAACAACTTTCTAGTGATCCTTTTCAGTTCCTGGTGTCCCCAGCAGCCATGCTCATTTCTCATGCCTCTTCTCCCCAACCCAAATACTCACCTGTGCAGCCTGACTTAGCAGCTCCTTGTGAGATGCCCAGGGGTTGGGGCAGCCCTCCTGCACACTGAGCAGGTTTCTGTCCACAGTGCAAGGACTCAGATTTTGCATGCACCCTCTCATTCACAAGTTCTTGGGCTCCACAGGATACCTTTGGTTTTAGATGACTGCACTCTTGTAATAAGATGCTATGAGAGGCTTTCACAGAAATTCAGATTTTGTGTCTTGTGCAAATGTGTGTGGGATGTTCTTGGGGTGGTCTGTAAAACAATTCTTTAATTTCATTGACTGGAAAGTTAGCAGAGACTGACAAAAGAGATAGATGTTAGCACCCCCGTCTTCTTGAACATATCCTTTTGTAGAGGGACATGAGACAATAATTCTGTGCTTGACCAGGACTGCCTAGAGAAGAAAGCAGTAGATAAGCATAGAAAAGGTAATGTGAAATCTGCTGTGGGCATCAAGAGGAAGCGTGATCTGAGTGCTACTCAGACATGGGATGAGGTGGCAGGATATGTTGGCTAGGTGGTGACAGCAAAGGTTGACTTCCAATATGAAACAGTGCAAGCAGGACCCATTCAAGAGGGAAAGGAAAGCAGCACAGGTGAACCTATGAGAAGCTCTTTCAGATACCATACTGCAAAGGCATAAAAGGACTTAGAAAGATGCAAAGCAGAGGAAGTCTTTAAAGGGGAAAAGGGAATTGATGAAACCACAGGGAAAAGGTAAGATGGTGACAGGGGCCTTTCATAAACTGGAGACTGAAGAAGTCTGTCTGAGGATCCCTGTAGTCTCTCAGAGTTTGGGGCTACTGTTGGGAGTCATGGCAGATCCAATCCTTTCACTATTAAACTCCTGATGTGCATGAGAGGAGAGGCCACCTGAGGGGAGCAGCCTGATGAAGATCTCAACTGGGTCCTTTCAGAAGTTACAGGAAAACCCAGTGAGAGATATTAATAGAAAAATCCAGCTCATCACCTTTTGAGATTTGATTTTATTTTTAATGTATCAGTTCATGTACACAGCTCAAATTCTCAGCTGCTGTGAATGTGTGAGCCACAATCAAGTCACAAGAGGCAGATGCACTGTCTGTAAGTTAGCTAAATAAGTTCATGGCAATGAGACACCAGTTCCGGAAATGGTCACAGATAGATTTTGCTGTAAGCCAAATTGATAAAGCCCTTCCTTTCAAAAGGATGGCATCTTGATCACAAATCGGGGTTGCTTGGGCTTGTGTTTGATTTCTGGAGGTGGTACAATCAATGCACTAATTTAGTTGGTGCTTCAGCCTGATGAAATATCCATAATAGTTGTAACCACTGCTGCCCAGCAAGTCTGCCTGTGTCCACACAGAAGCAGGTCTGGGATGCTGTACACAGATGAGTGTTTGCAGGAAGAGGGCTCTTCCACACAGGAAGGATATTTTTATAAACGGGAAATGTATTCTCCTAGCAGATTTACTTCAGTGTCCAGTCCTGGTTTAGGTGGAACTGTCTCATCAAGGAGAAGAAAACAAAAAGTTCATTCACAGGATGGCAGAACAAGCTAGCACATGATAGAAAAACACACAACAGCCTGTTTCTATTCTCAGTACTCATTTCAGAGAGGAAGTTATTCCACCAAGTTTACCGAATTGACATGAGCTACATTTGGTAGAAAAAAGCCGAATGATGCCACAGTTTTTAAAAGAAATGGCAATAGTGATGGCATAATGCTTGTTGACTTCCATGATGCCCTTGGTGAGTGGTGTTATGTATGTACATGAACTTGCAGGATTGATGTCAAAAGAGGTAACAACTAAAGCATGGGTCTATCCGTCCTTGGCTATGATGTTGTCTCTTCCTCTCCTGCCCTGTCATCCCCTCAAAAACTTCTTCCTTACTCAGCTGATAGGTAAGTTAACCTGATTTTTGTACTTTTAGTTTTGAAACTGCACTCTTTGGATGCACAGTGCAGTGGGAGTAAGTATCTAAATCAGAGATAATTCAGCCTCTGATTCACTTGTATACAAATGGCTCTATGACAGCACACACTGGCAGCAGCAGCCACAGTTGCAGGATGTTCCTGCACATGCTCTCTCTTTTGTTAATCTCAGAGTGAGCATTCCCACAGCAGCCCTTACCACTGATCAGCATCCCTTGCTCCTGTGCAAAGCATCAGTTCTGGTGATGACCCTGCTGTGCTCCACATATACATGGCAAAGCCCAGACAGCCCAAGACCCATTAAGACCTTTCCATGCACATGGTTACAGCATTAGTGGATAAGGGAAGAGCAACTGATGTTGTCTACATGGACTTGTGTAAAACATTTGACTGTCCTGCACAGCATTCTTGTCTCTAAACTGGAGAAATGTGGATTTGACAGATGGACCACTCAGTGGATAAGGAATTGCCTGGACTGTCACACTCAGAAGAGTTGTGGTCAGTGGTTCCACGTGGGATGCAGCAACAAGTGGCATTCCTCAGGGACTGATATTGCGTCTGATGCTGTTTAATGTTTTTGTTAGTGACATGGACAGTGAGACTGAGTGCACCCTCAGCAAGTTTGCTGACAACACCAAGCTGTGTGATGCAGTCGACACACTGGAGGGAAGGGATGTGCTGTCCAGAGGAACTTTGACAGGCTTGAGAGGTGGAACAATGCAAACCTCATGAAATTCAGCAAGGCCAAGTGCAAGATCCTGCACATGGGTCAGGGCAGCCCCAAGCACAAATACAGGATGGGCAGAGAATAGATTGAAAGCAGCCCTAAGGAGAAAGACTTGGGGATGTTGGTTGATGAAAAGCTCGACATGACCTGACAATGTGAGCTTGCAGCCCAGAAAGCAAACTGGATTCTGGTCTGCATCAAAGGGGGCATGGCCAGCAGGTCAAGGGAGGTAAGACACCACCTGGAGTACTGTGACCAGCTCTTGGGCCCCCAACATAGGAAGGATGTGGACCTGTTGGAGTGAGTTCAGAGGAGCGCAGTGAAGATGATCAGAGAGCTGGAACACCTCCTAGGTAGACAGGCTGAGAGAGTTGTTCAGCCTGGAGAAGAGAAGGCACTGGGGACACCATATAGCAAACTGCTGGTACCTAAAGGGAGCCTACAAGAAAGCTGGAGAGGGATGTCTTGCAAGGGCAGGTAGTGATAGGACAAGGGGCAATGGCTTTAAACTGAAATAATGTAGGTTTAGATTAGACATAAGGAAGAAATGTTTCACTATGATAGTAGTGAGACACTGGAACAGGTTGCCTGGAAAAGTTATGGATGCTCCATCCCTGGAAGTATTCAAGGCCAGGTTGGATGGGGCTTTGACCAACCTGGTCTATTGGAAGGTGTCCCTGCCCATGGCAGGGAGGTTGGATCCTGGTAATCTTTAAGGTCCCCTCCAACCCAAACCGTTCTATGATTCTATGAGCAGGTCCAAGGGAGCAACACAGGGAAAAGCTGACATGCAGTAGAAAGTGTGGAGAGCTGAAATAATGAGGACTATGTGTGGGAAGATGGTGCAGAAATGGGGAAGGCAGGGATGCTCCTTTGGAGACTGGAGATGAGTGTAAGGAGGATTGGATAGGAATAAGGAGGGTTGGGCCATCCATGAGAGCATAACAGAGGAGTATGCAAGGTGTACAGGGGAATACAGTTGCTGTTCTCCTGGGCTAATTTTATCACTGTTCCAGTGTTTTGAGATGCATGAGAAGGGAGGAGAGTTGCAATCACACCTTCCTCAGCATGGCTGTAGCCTGGCAGAGAACAGGGGCTGATGCAGATGCCACCCAGTTAGGGACATTACCCATAATGGCTCCTGACCACACGCAAGTTGAGGAACTGGAGTTGAAGCATTCCTGTGTATTGCAAACAAGCCTTACAAGGAGTACTGAAGCAATTCTGAGATGTGCCTGCCTACATCCACCCTTCCACTTTACAGGGCAGGTATAAAAGTGTGAAGTATCAACCTCAGGGACAATTTGTTTGGGTGAAAAACTCAGGAGAACATGCTACAACAGTAAACAGGTGGCTGCTGGGCAGGGTCAAGGCTCAGAATGTGTTCACCCAGCTGATACTTCTTTAAACTAGCTTTCCTGAGTGCTGCCAGTAGTGGGCCAGGACCTCAATCCAAATGTCCTCTACCATGGAGGAAGCTCAGCCTGGACCCCGATTAGAAATCACTCAAGACTTTTTCTGTAAACTAGCCCAAATCAGATAAGCAGGCCTAAATCATGCTCTTCCCTTTGGCTTTGAAGATGACCATGAATAAATCTGAATTAGATTTTGTCACTCTGTCTCCATCTTCCAGCCTAGCAAACCTGATCTGTATAATGGTGTAGGAATGCACAAGAATGTAACACATTGTTTGTTGGTACAATGTCTCTGCACACATGCAGGAATTATACATGCACAGTTTTACTGTCTGCCAGTGTCATAAGTGCACTCTCAGTATTATTTCTGGATAGAAATCCCTGAGAAGGGTTGGTCATTTTGCTGCTGGAACATGCCTTTCCAGTGAAATGGCAAGTGAAATCCAGATGTGACTGGAATGTGGCACAGCTCTAACCCATGCCATGATATTGGTTTCTTCCTGGAGCCTCTTCTCAGGACTGCTAGTACCCTGTTCCTTACCCACCTTCAGCCCTGCAAGAGGAATGTGTGATCACCAGGCCATAAACCTTGCCAAGGATGTCCAGGCTGCTCTTCCAAAGCAGTTGGAAGTTTCGGCCTGTTTTGTAAGGCTCCTTTATTTTTATCTGTTTATGTCTAGACCAGTTTATGACTAGATGAGAAGAAGGGGCTAGTTTATGACTTTGGTGGGAAGAACTACACATTTCTTACATAGTTCTCGGTTTCTCAGAATTTGAAGCCGTTTTCCAGAGACCTAACGGCATTAGAGAGCAAAGCATATCTGTTACATTCAGATTGAAACAGCAAATTATTTTCTTCAGCTTAGTTCTCCTGATTAAATCCTGTCTAGTTTGTCAATGCACTTCTAAGCCATATGTTAGACAAAATTCTGTGTGTGTTTGGGCTGAATCTTCAGGCATCTCAAAATCAGTAAAGTCCATGGGCTGTGCTGGATTATACTTGTCAGAAATGCAGGGACTTTAACTTGCTTCTGTCAGCAGAGCTGCAGAGGAGTCTGAGACCTTGGGATTTGTGAATTTTGTAAAGTGCTGAAACACTCTAAAAGTAAAAGCGGAAAGATTACTCACTGATATTTAATTCACATATTTTCATACTTATCCCCACCAAATATTTTAAAAAAGCACATAAATTAATTCTGGGATAAATTCTGCCCTTATTAGTACCTGTGCAATCCAATGACTGTCGGCTGAAGTGGACTATGCAACAGATGTTGATCTATGGTGCAGCAGAATGCAGCGAGTGTTGTTCTGGTTTTATACTCATGTGACAGAGCTGAGTGTGGCTTTTCAGGACTCCAGTTGTTCCTGGAGTAATGCACGTAATGTCTGAGGGAAGTCTTTGGAGGAACAGGCAGGCCAAGGGGGATTTAGGGAGGAGAAGGTCAATACAGTGTTCTCACTGCCTGCCTCTGAATCCACGGGTTTTGATTTAGCAAGAATACGCTACACAGATGACATGCTGGACAAGACATTTCTCAATACAGCAATGGTGTCTTATTTATGCCAAACATCAAGCCAAAGGGCCTGACATCAAAGACATATGATACTACCGAGCACTGTAACACTCGGGAGGGGAGCAGTGTTAAGAAATTAAGGTAGCAGCTGAGAACACTGTTTATAAAGGGTGCTTGGCCACAGAACTCTTTCTTCCGCAGCATGTGGAACCCATGCTACCCCAGAAAAGAGAGTGGTGAACAGTTGGGCTGGCAGCCAGAGACCCAAAAGATTGAGGAGCAAGAGCCTGATGCCACAGTCTGCCCCAACCAATCTGGTGTTTCCCCAGCTAGATCTCACAGAAAACACAAACCTCCCTCCAGCACTTGGACTTTCCCTGTTTCACCTCTGTGTCATAACAGCATTCAGTGGCTTCCAGTCCCATGCCTGAGGCAGAAACCAGTGGTGCTAAGCACATCTCTCACTTCTTTCTCTTTCCTTTTGCTAGCCATGCCCAGTCCTTCTCTCACCATACCAGGGCCAATCCGTATGGAGTTTGTTATCCCAGTATTGCACAAGTGGACCTGGGAAGTGAAACTGGAGGTGCATATGCCCAGGATATACCTCAGCTACTAGCTGTTTCAGTAAAGAGACAGATTAGGTTTAAAGGTCTGATGCCCTCTCCTTCTATGCAGCATGCTTAATGGATAGCCCAGCCTGCATCAGCCATTACCAGGAGGTCATACTTGACATTTGCAGCTCTGCTTCTGCTCTGAAATGCTCTTCCACAGGGGTGTTTTCCATATCCAAGGCCTTTATCTCGGCAGTCCTTAAAACATAGTGGGCTGTGGGTCTAGATGCTGAAATCTCTGTAAAAGTTGGTGGTCACTGATAATTTAACCTCCTTTTTTTTTAACATTTGTCATTAAATAAACAGTGTGCTTCCTCTTTCTCGCAATTAAATTAGTGCAAATCAAGAGCAATTCCGGCTCAGTGTCAGCTTAAAACAGAAACCAAAGGCTGGGAATAGTTTTTGTTTATAAGGAGAAGTTCATGGAGGAACAAGGTGCCAGATCAGCAGCCCAGGAGACTGCAGGGTTTACTCAAAAATGGCCTAATTCCCAGCAAAGTCCCTGTGCCTGATGTTTCCTATTGAATGGCCCTGTGGCTCTCAAAGGCTCCCTGCCAATAGGAAATGCTAATCTCCTGCACATAGGTAGGATTTCAGGCACGAGTTGTGCTGCAAAGCTTTCCAGAACAGGTGCACAGGGAGCTTAGCCCATGGCCTCAACTGGAGGAGAGGTCAGTCCACCCAAGCCTACCAGGTACCCATGCTGTCCGGCACTGTCATGGCCATGGCCACCCCTCTGTCAGAAACTGGGCCAAAATCACCAAGTCCCTTCCACAGCTCTCCCCAAAAGGGAAATGGAAAGATAAAATAGCAGCAACAAAGGATGTTGCTGATTCTTTGCACTTATTATTAGCGGAGGAAGGGCTGGGATTAATCACCCCCACAGAAGCAGCTGTAAAGGATGGAAGTAGTTGATCAAAGTGGACTTTGTTATTCTTGATGTATCATTCTGCTGAGCAATGAGAACTAGTGTGAGGTACTAGAGCTTCAAAAAGACTTTAATGACTCCAAGGCTTAAACCAAGGACACTGCTGGAACTAATCGAGAAGGAAATCCAGGGCAAGGTGGAAATGATGGAAATGAGTGTTTTGGTCCGAGGAATTTTTCCACATCTTTCATTTCCTAATTCCGTACCTTTGAGGTAATAAAATTTGCAGTGGCGGAAAAAAAATAGTGGGACAATGGGAAATGTTCCTCTGTGGGACAGGGCTACGTGTAGCTTGGCTACATCTGATTACTGAACTGCTGCGTGAGGGGAACAGAGGGCAAAAGGATTCATGCCATTTCACACTTCCAAGGTATGACAAAGCTGTGGTCCCTTTGCCTCCTCCCATCTCAGAATAATCCCTCCTATTGCTGGGCAGTTGCTGAGCACCTCTGAGACCTGGGCAGGCTCCCTTTCCTCCTCACTGGGCAAGCTCCCTTTCCTCCTCACTGGGCAAACAGATGTACAACAAGCACCTTCTGCATTCTTGTAGAGTGTAGCCCTGGGATGGGCCCTCTGTTAGGCTGCGAGGACAATGAGCCACCTTGTGCTGGTGCTGGGGTCTGTAGTAGGAAGCCATAAGTTAGTACAGAAAACCTCTGCATTGCCCATGGGAATGATCCATGAGGAGCATGCCTTGTCCACGCTGAAATTGCACTGACTTGGTGGAGCTTTGCCAAATGTAAGAACAGCTCCATGTCTGCAAGGCAAGTCTCACCCTAAATTGGAAAAGAAATGCATGCTTTAAGGGGTAGCTTTGTTACTGACACATCCACCACATCCCCCTTTCTCTTCTCTTTCCTTCCTTCCTTTCTTCCTTCCTTGTTTCTGTTTATAGAGAAAATGCATCAAAAAGAGCATTTCCTACTGAGTAGTGCTGTCTTGTCTGAGACAGTCAAGGGCGTGTTGTCCAGAGCAGGCCTTTTCTCCTGCTAACAAAGTATTGGTTCTTTCTTGAAAGAAAGACCATGAGCACATTCGCATCCGTACGGACTCTGAGTCTCAGAGCTCATCTTAGCGCTCTCACTGGGTAAGTGGCATGTTGCTTTACATAAGTGTGCAGAGCTACAGTTTGCTCCATCCCTACTCAGGCTTGGCACGGTCCCTCTGCCTTCAAACGACATGTGACTTTCCTGAGTGAGGAAAGAGTAAAACGTATGTCAGGTTCTCAGCAAGCAGAACAGTGGGTGTTAGTGGGTCCTGAATCAATAACCTGGTGGAGTGTGTCCTTTTGGCAAAGACCACACCACAAGGCTGTGTGCTAGGCAGGCACATCTCCCACCAGGAGATAACACTGGACTGTCAACTTTCTACTAGCTTGGTCTTGCAGCAGAAAGCTCAGGTCTTCCAAGGCATGCTATGGGTACTTGGAGCAACAGCCAAGAAGATGGATGAAAGCAGGCCTAAGGGTGCAGTAGGCTTCAGTTCACATGCAAGTCTACTGCTCAGCTCATTGAGTGAACATAGCTGTAGCCCTCAGCTGAGTGGAGGGCAGCAGTACCTTCCCCTGCCTGGTCCATTGCCTTCCCTCATCAGGGAGTATCTTTTCTGTTATTTTCTCCCCCTGTTTCCAGCAAAAACCTGTGACTCTGTTTCTTGTCACTTTTGGCAGGAAGAATCCAGTGTGCATTTTGTGGTTAAAAGTCAAAACTGAAAGCATATCCCTCCCTTCCCCTTTCCCAAATCCAGCAGCTGTTGAGTCAGCTGTTTTCCTTTCTCAACCTAAACATGCAGCAGCATATTCTGGTGAGGGGCAAAACAAACAAGCCTCTGGAGAAGACTGACAGGATGAGAAATGGAGAACCAGGACCATGTGCCTCAAGAGGGAATCTGACACCCTGTGTGCTGGCCAGGGAGCTTGCATTTTGGCTCTGTCACAGCATGCTCAATGCCACATGAACTTGGGGACCCCAGTGGGCTTTTCTAAGTCACATTGTGCTGGGTGTGTTACTCGCAGGACTGGAGCTGCTTGGCAGAAGAGGTGTATGTGCATTTTTGGTGGAGGGGAAATACTCTCCTGTACTTGATGCAGATGGGACCCCATGAGCTACCTCCTCTGAAGCAGCTGTGCTTGATTTCAGCTTCCATGAAGGGATGGAGCTTCATCTGGCTTATGACCCAGAGTCCTCCTGTAGCAGCTGTGCACTGTGACTCAGTCAGTGTGTGCAGAGTTCTGCTTCCTCTCACCCAGCCTGCTTTTCACTCCTCTATAATGGGCAAGGTAGACCTGGCCTGAGTGCAGCTGTCTGTGTCCCTGGGGACATGACATTAGCTGGGGTAGGGAACTGCTATGGCTGCATCCTCTTCCTCCTGTTGGACATATTCCCTGAGGGAGCACCTGATTGGTGTTGTAAGAGCATCAGGACATGCTGAGCTGCTCTGATCCTGTGTCCGGCCGAGGAAGACAGGTATCTCCAGCCCCAGTGAGCAAAGAAACCTGGTATCTCCTGCTCCCCTCCTGCTTCCAGGGAGAGTGGGGACTCCAGGGATGGGTTGAAGGAAGCAGAGCCCCACAGTCTCATCAAGCACAGCTGAGTGGGTGAAGTGTGGCATACTGAGAGGGAATTGCCTTGGTTATTTCAACACGAATTGATTCAGAAATTCAATTTCTGGTGATGTCCTGAACTCTGCCTCCACTGTCACCAGGACACTGGTTCTGCCAAAATGCAGAAGCTTGGCCAAAGAGGAAAAAAAAGCAAAAGCCCTCCACAGCAGCAGCCACAGCCTTGCACCCAGCTTCACACCAGCAGCCTCCTCCTTCAGCCCCTGGTATGCAGGTATCTGCTCCATTTAGACTGGCAGCTTGGTTAAATTGTTCCACTGCAGAGCCACCAGCTAACATCATCACACAGACAACACTGTAATCCCAGCTCTGCCTTCCACCAGCAGCCCATCAGAGATGGGCAAAACTGAAGGCAATGGCAAGAGAAGCATTCAGCAAGACTGGCATTGGTTCCCAAGCAATCACCCGGACATTTAAAATATTCATCCTGTTTGGAAGCTGCAAGGAAGGCAGGAGCATCTCCATCTCTCAGAGCTAGGAGGCATCCTGAGGGCAGCAGCTTTCATGCATGGCCTGAGGATGCTCTGTCTGGCATGCATCCACTTGGACTCCTACACATTTGAAAGCTGTGTAGAGCTGATAGGGCTGGTTTCTTCACAAAATGACTCCATGATCAGTGGAGATGCATGAAAAGAGATGTTTGGATTTTGAAAACATCTTCCTGTGAGGTCTTCTTATTTTCTCTTTCTTTCTTTTTCTTTTTTTTTTTTCTTTTTTGTTTGTTTGTTTTTCCCTCCACGGTGGTGAGGGCACAGCATGAGCCACATGAAATATCCAGTGGATCCCAGACAGAAGCTGCTGGAAAGGGAGAGTACAGGCAGTGAAGTGGATTTTATAGAGTGGGAGAGAAGAGCAAATATGATCAAGAAAGTTAATGTTAGCAACAAATTAAGGGAAGACCAGATGGATCAGCTTAGCTGTGTGTCCTAGGTTGAGAGTAATGGGAAATACTCATTTGGGGTCAGTTTGGCAAAGACCAGGCCTTGTGCAAGTCCCTCAGTAGTACAAGGAGACCTCAGCCCCCTTCCCATCCCCTGATCAGTGCCTGCTTGCAAGCTACAACCTTTAAAATCATAGCTATTTCACAGTCTGCTGGCTGCCCTCCCAGCAGGCAGCTTCTGTAGTGTGCACAAACACCCCAGATCGAGAAAGCAAAACTTGCTAGCTTCAGCTGGCCTGATGAAAGCTCCCTGCTGCTGCCTGGGAAGTCACGGTGCCTGCAGCACAGCCAGCAGGTGCTGCGGCCGTCTGGAGCAGCAGTGCAGTGAGTCTGGGTCTCTGTGCTCCCTTTCTCAAGAGGCAGAATAAGGAGCAGTCACACGCATGATCACAGACAAGAAAGGCTGCACAGGCAGAATGTCTGCAGAAGCTGGTATATCTGTCTCACCTCAGAGGAATGCTCAGGGTTTGGGACTCAGAAGGAGCACAGCTTCTGTGAGTGCAGCTGCATACCAAGGCAGTGGGGCTCAGTTTTGCAGCTGCCTCTTATACCTAACACCTGTTCTGGATTGCTAGGACGGAAGCAAGAGAGATGGACATGGTCCCTTGGCTCCAGCCATGGTGTGAACACCCAGAGTGAGCTATGGCACTGAATGCTCTCTCCTCTGGGCTGGCAGAAGGCATGTGCCTTCACCAGGGCCACCAATGCAGTCCACCTATTCCTAACTTGACCTTTGCTCTGGCCTGCCCAGAGCAACCCTGCAGGGCTCACTGCTGCAGTGACCCTGCAGCCTTTCCAGCCATACTTAGAGAGGTTAATAGTCATCTTCCATGGGGCAGTTGCTAAGTGATTCCCACAATGTGCCATGTGATGAAAGCTTAGGTCAGGGCAGCTCTGACCCTGCCACAGGCCACCCAGGTCTCAGCCAGCAGAGAAAGATCAAGACTCCCAAGACTGCACTGGTGACAGACCCCAAGCCTCCAGCACTGGGAACTGAGGAGCTACAGCACTGTACGAGCACCTCCAAGACCTGCAAAACTGTATCTGTGCTGTTCCTTAAGTGGGATCTTCTTTGCCCAAAGAGAATGAGACCAATGCTGCCACCCACCTAAATACTGCCTCAGGAGAGCAAAGGGGACTTGGGCTGCTCATCCCCAATATGAGGATCTCCCAGCCCAGGAAGCAACAGCACATAGCACCTCTAACCATCAGGTTGCTGATGGAAGAGGCATCCCAGAGCTGTTTTGGCATAACGCATTGGGCTCAGAGTAATGCTCCTTGGCTGACGGGTCATCTGGCTGCTTGCCCAGGAGGCAAAGAGGGAGCCTGCTGCCGTAGTGGACATGGTGGTATATCTAAGGCAGGGTCCTGCTGGACAGAGAGAGGAAGAGGGTCACCTGCTGGGTTATATTTCAGCATTGCACAGTGGTTTAGTCTCTTATCCCGTGCTCTGTGACACACCCCCAGCACAAAGGATTTGACACCAGGTGATTATCTGAAACTGGAGACACACCATGTTGGTGCATCTCTGGTTACAGATATTATACCCAAGTGTTTGCTCTTACTGATCATGAGCATATTGCCTTGTGGTTTGGTTTTTTTTCTTTGCTTACATAATTAATACAGTGAAATGACAATATTGTCCATATAAATGTGAGGATGTCTGATGCCCAAACATGACTATTATTCCATTTTAAGGTGACAGTTGTGTGAGGTAGCCTTCACTTTTAATTATTCATATATTATCATGGCATAGTTGCACACATCTTCTTGGGGCTTCTCCAATTATCAGCTATTGTCTGTTTGTGGACCTGAGGTTTCCTCAAGGTTGGAGTAGAAATGTTCACCAACTGCCTGAACTACACAGATGTTGCACATCTGTTTGACAGTGTTTACTACTTGCAGGACTGCTTTCAATCTGAATGTTTGTTGTCTTGGTGAAGATGGCTTCCCCAAGCTCTGCTCCTAGGGCAGGGGGAGAAGGGAAGAAGGGAAGAAGCAAAAAAAGAAGAGAGGAAGAGAGAAACGAGCAGGCAAGAAAGGAAAAAAGATGGAGATGGAAATCCAAACTGAGCTGCACACTATCCCACGGTTTATTAACATTTGATTAGCATAATGAATATTCAGCCCCATTATTATCTTATGTTCCTCTTTGCATAGTATGTTAAGTATGAAAACTTTCCTCTGTAGGTTTTATCGTTGCAAATTTTGCCCCTGAAGAAATGATTTCTTCTTATCAGAAGAGTCTAAGGATTAGGTAAAAAAAAAAAAAGAAAGGGAAAATATGTTGCAAGACTGTTTCTTGTATTTCTCTTAAAATCCAAAGCCAAACAATTTCTGTTATACATCTATAACAGGGGACTGTTGAACGGTATGGTTTTAAAATATGTGTGTGCTCTGAGTCTGTTCTTATCTTCACATGGCAGAAGTGCTACATTTCAGTGCGCCAATACCTAACCCACCAGTTACATGTATTTTGAAGAGTATTTAAGAGGTGGATGTCAAACAGAAACAGCACCGTCTTGGAGTCCAGCCAACTTCTGCGGCTGAAATGCAGATCAACACAAGCACCCGTGCCTCTCTCAGCCTCATGATTTGCCCCTGGGGCAGAGCTGGAAAGAGATGTGGAGAATTGCTCCTGAAAGCTCCTGGCTCCCTGGAAGGTGGTGGGATGCCATGCGGCACCTTGGCACAGCCAGGTGGGCTCTCCCCTGATGTTGCCTGGGGGAGCCCCCCGGCACAGCCGCCCCGCAGACAGAACCAGCCATTGTTCGGTAGATCATCCAGACCGATGGAGGGGGGAAGGAAGAGGAACCACGAGCGTTGATCGATATTTTTAAAGCCCTGGGGCTCTGACAAGAGGTGGCCACAGCCCCACATGGTGACCGTTGGTCAGGAGAAAGCTGTGCCGTACTCCCATTGCCCCCAGTGGTAGCACCAGCCACCCACCAACCCTATGACTGCTGCACAGGGGTCCTGATCCTCTGGTTCTTTCTTGGGAGAGAGGAACCTGCATTGGACAATGGTGGCCAAGCACACGGGCAGCTTTAGTGTGGGATTGAGGAGGGTGCATCCCACACCCTTCATGCCTGCTCCCCACCATTGCCCCAGGCGGGGAAAACAGGATTCAGAGCTGTGTGCTGGGAAGGTCTCTGGGAATTTTTCTCTTTGGATCAATGGACACAGTCAGGGGAAAAAAAGAGGAGGGGAGGAGCAGCTTGCCAGTGGCAGACGGAGGGGGCCACAGGGCCTGCTGCCAAGGCAAACAAGGAAGCCACCTGATGTGACTGGGGTCAGATAAGAGAGCCGTCACTTCAGGAGCAGGTGCTTCCTGTGCTGCGTGCCTGGCCCGGCCCGCTGCCCACTGTCTGCCTGCTCCGCAGGCAGCCATGCTCGCTGGGCTCAGCCTGCATCTCCTCCTGGGAGCGTGGGATCTCACAGTGAGGGGATGGTCATATGCCACCAACATCTGTAGTCATGGGGAGAGGATGCGGGAGGGTGGGTGTGGCAGGGAGCAATGGCTGGCCAGTCCTCCTGGCCTCATCCAGGGATGGGGAGCATGAGAGGCATTGCTGGAGACACCCCAGAGAAGGAAACTGGGGGTCTGAAGGACATCTGGAATGTCTCTCCACCATAAACATGAAGTGAACTTTGTAAGATGGTGTGGCGGGGCTGGGCGAGTGTGGGGATAGTGTGGGCAAGTACAGGGTCCAGATAAAACCAACCAAAGGTTTCAGGAGCTGGTTTCTCTCTTCTTTCTACAGCTGAAGGAAGTCTGAACCTCGGTGCAGGGGATAACCTTGCCTGGAGGTGCCCCAGAAAGACCCAGATGCATGAGGGAGTGCCTAGGATACCCATAACCGGTCCCTACCAGCCTGGGACAGCCCATTTCATCCCCTGCCCAAAGGCAAATCAGGGGTCTGGCTGCCAGCAGAAGGATCTGCAGCAGGGTTAGGTGATGCTCCATTTTCTGACACTAGCCTCCTTCATATGCAGCAATATAGATCAAATTCACAAGGAAGGTCACCACTTGTTTTGGGGTCCATGTCACCTGTACTTCAGCAATCCTCTTTGTTTTCTGCCGTCTCTCTTTTGTTCCTCCTGGTAAAGCTACATTTACTGCAGAAATGGGTCCCTCATCCCTTTAAACTTACTGAAATATTTCCAGACCTGGAAGGTATTTTTCCCTTCCCTGTGCACAACCAAGATGGGATCACCAGCATTTAGGCAGGAAGCTAGGACCAAGTCTGGTTGGAAGGCTGTGCCGCTATATGGTCACCCCATGCCATGGTCTGTAGCATGTTGCACAAGGCAGCAACAGACCAGGGGCTGCTGCATACCCCAGCATTCCTGTCCTCACTCTCCCCTCTAGGAAACCCACTGCTGATAGCAAATGTATGGGGAGAGAGGAATATGTTTGGGAGCATATGCATTGCAGCTCCCTCATGACGTAGATATTTGATGTTGTCCTTGAAGATATGGAAGAGAAGCAGACCACAAAGAAGAGCAGGTAGCTGAGTTGTTCTTCTTAAATGAGCATAAACTGACAGATGATAGCCTTTTGTTTAACAAGTTAGCATTTTACCATTACACTTGCTATTAATAAGTGATCTTCTAGAAATGGGCAGAAGGTAAATCTGGTCCCAGCCATGACTAAAGGTGGGCTCCAGACTGCTGAGGGTATGCTTGGGTTTGTATGAAATGGTGAGAAAGCATTTTCATGAAGAATGCTTATGGATGGCTACTGGAGAACTCAAGATTTGAATATCATGTCTATTCCCCATCTCACTCACTGTTTTGCCTTGTGAATTTGAAAAAATCAGCTTTGCAAAGAATGGGAATAAAATAATTGCCTACCATAATGTGGTGGTTTCAGGCTTAACTGATCACTTACTCTCTGGTACGTAAATATGCAACTCATTGTGAATGGGAGAGGAAAGTTTTTCAGAGGTGAATGGGTTAATGCTATAAAGCTCTCTGAGAGCCCTGTGTGATTAATTAGCACAAAATGAAGTAGCAGAACAGGCAAGAGCTAAGAGGAGATTTGTACCTGGGGGCTCTCTACTAAATGATGAGCAAGTAGATCAGAAAGGCTAGATGTAACCATTACAAATCCGATTGTACTTAAAATGTCAGAAATTTCCAAAACAGGCAGAAAGCCCATTGTATTCCAAATAGTGCTCAAATGCCACGTCACTTGGGAAGCTCTGCATGGATTCCTCTGATCATGTAGGCACATCAGTGGCATCTCTGCTGGGTCATGTTTCCTAAGACGTCTACTTCAGCTCTGTAGCATGCTATTTGCCTTGGAGAGCCTTGGGGGGCCAGCAGTTTGCTCTATCAACACATCAGCTGTATCTGCTGTGTGCATCTCTTCCTTGGGGTGAGCTAGCTGGTACTGTGACTGAATGCACTTTTTGGTATCAAGTTCTGGTTGAAATACTTTCTGTCTAAAGGCAGCAGTCCAACTTTGGGAGCATAAAAGCACAAACCATGCAGAAGAAAACTTCCATAAGGCACATTGTATAACACAGCACAGAGCAGAGACACCTAAGCAAGCTCCAAATATATAGAACTTGGTCAAAATGCAGTCTAAGGGAAAGATCTTGGCGTTGACTCTGGGCAAATGGACTCACCTAAGATGAAAGCCCCAGCTTTCTTGCCCTAGGTCTGAGGAGACTCTGCACCTCAGCTTTCTCCAGTCTAGGTTTCCATGCCTGCCCCTTGCTCTAAACCTCTGATACTTTGGTACCTGATACACCCCCGGCTGTGCTATCTTCCCCTCACAGTCTCTCCTTTAAAGAGCTGCTCCTGTGTATTATCTGTGGTCACTTCCTTTTTGCTCCGTTCCCAAACACCAGGTCTATTCTTGGAACGTCCGGCTAGAGCACTTGTACTGACGTCAGAATTACTCAACAGTTATTGTCAGGAAGGACTTGATTTGCATTTGAATAGGGTGGCTTTTTAATGTCTCAGAAATAAGATGCTGTTGGGAACAATGTCTGGAAAGATTCCCCAAGGTAAATCTAAGGAGGTAAACTGCATGCACGTCTCTTCTTCTAAGGACTTCTCCAGTGGAATAAGAGTGGGGACAAAAAACAACCTGTGGTGAGTGGGAGAATATGGCTGCTTTCTCCAGAAACTCCCTTCCTGCACTTTGTCCTCAAGGCCTGACTAAGAGACCACAGTGCTACTCTGGCTTACTGCTGGGGCGGAACTACAGAGCTCACAGGCCTCTCTTGGAAATACTGTGGCAAATGTAAACCAGTCACCCAAGGATGCTCCTGAGGAGCAGGGGAAATGGAGGTTTCATGGGGTTTTTCCTATAAAATAAGTGACTAGCACCATTCTCTCTTTTGCCTCCAAGAGCACAGGTTTGGATGCACCTTGTCTCCCAGAATGGTCTGCTAGGTAAGGGGTGGGCTGGGGATCTGGAGGTTTCAGCAACAGGATTGCTATATCAACAGGATCACTATATCAATACTTGAATCTAGGACAGCTCTGAAGAGCTGCTCAGCACTCTGCTTGCTTTCTGGGAAAAGCTGCCTGTAACACCTCAGTCTGCACACAGGTACTACCTTTCTGCTTCTGCTTTCTGTTGGCCATAGGTACTTACACAGCATCTATTACTAGCAAAGCCTGTCCAAGAATCCTCACAGGTCCCTCCAAAGAAGTGAGGCAGAAGTATCATTTCCATCTCACAAATGGGAAGATGAGGCACAGCAGGATCAAGAGGTCATGCAAGAGCCAAAGGCCCAATCTCTATTGGCACAACTTCTTAAAAATGAGCACACCTTGGACCAGAGCAGTTTGGGTGAGTACCAGGATACATCTGCCCCTACAGAAGAGCAGCATACATTCAAGTTCCATGTCAGAAAACTCTAATACTAGGGAGACTAAATCCCAAGCTACTAGTTAGGTGGTATTATTTCATACAACCCTATGTGTCCCCATGCTCCTTTTCACCCAATGTGAGCATATCTGCATTAAAGGACAGCCTGCTTCGCAGGGAACTGGCAGCAGCAGAACAGCACTGAATTCTCTACTGATGATGGAGAAAGGGCATTTCAGTTGTTGTTTTCCCCACCCTCCCTAGACATTCAGCTCCAAGGCTCTCCCTTGCTGTAACTGCCCAGATGACATTGTTGAGGTAACCAGACTTGAAAATCAAAGTTCAAATTTTCTGTTGCAGCTTTCTCTTGCTCCTCACCCAGGCCACTTCAGCAATGTACTCAGGGCAACGAGCCAAGGTCTTATTCTCTATCATGCTGTTACCAAGAAGGATGTGAAGCTTCCCAAGCTCAGGCTGATTGCATGTTTGTGCTGAACAGTGCCCCTGTTTACAGATAAACAGACCACAGTTCCATCCGTGTGTTGTGAGTAGAGTGGTGTGGGCTGGGCTGACCTCCTATTGCACCTTCCAGGTCTTCCGCTATTCTGCCTTCCCAGTGCTGGAGGTATTGCTACGTTTGTTTTCCCTTCTGAGTGTCTCTGGGGAGGTGAACTTTAAGTCCTGCCTAAATTGTGCAGGACTTGCTGGCAGAAACACTGCCTTGGCCTATTGTCCAGCCAGACCCTCCAGGCAGTGTCCACAGTCAACACTGCTCATGTGAGTGGTGGAAGGGTGTCCCTGGCAGAAGGCAGACCAATGCACTCACAGGGTCACAGGACTTGCACCTGCAGATGCCATTGCAGACCCATGAGGGACACCCAAGTCAATGGCATCATTCAATTAGCAGGCAAGGGTCAACCAGCCTGACTCAGAGCAGCTGCTCCCTTGGAATCCCCTTGTTCTACCAATTGAGGGGAGCAACAAAAATGACCCAGACACTAGCAAAAAAAAAGGGTTATTTTACTATTGGTGTTTTAAGATAATAGAAAAATGAATAATATAATTACATGTAAGGTTAGTTAAGAAAGCTCTAATACAAACAGCACAAACAACAAAGACAATAGGAAAGGTAATGCACCTAATCATTACTACATACAGGAAAGAATAGTGATTAAGAAAGGTACATCACCAATTGCCCTAATACTTTATCATCATGCAGACCTGCAGTCACTGGGGAGCCCCTGGTTGCAGCAAGGGCTCGGAGAGCCTTTCCTGGCAATTGGGAAGTCCTGCACAGTGTGTCCACTCGTAGGTGAGGCATCCAAAGTCGCTACAAGAGGGTCCAGCTTTTATAGGCCAAATTAACAAGCAAAAAATAACTTGCAGTTTCTTATCATTTGTACAGATAACACCTGGTGGTACTCCCCTCCAGCCAGCCAAGGCCGGGGCTTGGCCAGAGCCCAGGACACGGGTGGTGGAGTTTCCTAAGACAGGGCATGACCTTAGCAATGCTTCATGGGCAATTATACAACCAGTACCCAACTTATCTATAAGATATTTTGCAGAAGGCACCATAGCCTTGGGCAGATATATAGCCTATACAAGGGTCATCTATAAGATATCTTCCAGACAGCATAGCCCATGACAGGTATATAGCCTAGGCAAAGGTTATCTGCATCTATGTTCTACATTAAGTGATCTAATTAACTAACACAAAGGAGCACTGTTCACAAAGAATACAGGATTCATCCATAAGTCACCTGTGGCTTGGGCCTATTGTTCAGGCCCCAGCATTTCACCTCTCTGGCCTGAACAGTAGGGACACATGCCAGAGGGGCAAGTAGTAGGCAGTGTCTGTACCACCAAAAGAGTGTTCCAAGAAAGGACCCTTTCTCTGGTGCCAGGAGATTGCTAATAGCTTGTATGTGATGGAGGACATTGCTGTCCTCTGAGAGTGGGGTATCTCCAGCACACCAATCACCCAAGTATCTTTGGTAGCCTTTCCTGCCATTCCTAGGTTAAACTACTACTTGACTAGATGGCTTCAAGGCAGCTTGGTGAGGAAAATCCCTGTGGCAGGGGAAGAAAAGCACATTCCTAGCTAAAACCTCGATGCTCAGCCCAGCTTGGGCAGGGATGATCCCAGAATGCTCATGAAGAACACATCTGACTGGCTAGACTCAGCTCCCCCTTGGAGTATGCCTACCATCCTGTGCAAAAGGCACACAGCTCCCTGACCCATCCCATCCTTAATGCCTGGTTTGTTAATCCATGCTGTGTCAGCAGCTGCAGACACTGGGCAGTGAGACATTGCACAGCCTAGTATATGCTGTGTAGCTGGGAACCATTTACTGCTTGCTAAACTGGAGCCTCTTGTTTTATTGCAGACCAGAGAGATTCTCATTCCCAATCTCTTCCTGTACTTTTCCTTGGTAGCTATGTATCATGTACAGGGAACAGAATACTGTCAGACAAGCTACAGGCAATGTCAGGAGGAGGTTTCTTTTCGATTTGCCCTCTGTAGTAGCAAGATGTAGCTCTGGCTCAGTTTCAGATGTAGAAAGCAGATGCACCCTATACCAAAGGCAGAACAAGGCATGCTTCACCCCTGCACTGTGATCAGTCAACAGCAGACGGATGGCGTGAGCACCCTAAATCATGGTTTGGAAATGAGGATGGGAACTGAGCCTAAATTCAGTTTAGCTCACCCAATTGGGCCCTGGAAGGGCTGACGTGACACTACTGTGAGGAAGCTGACACCACTGTGGTCTGCACTGGCTCAGATGCAGCAGGCTTGAGTGGAAGGTAACATTTCTGGGCCCACAGCGAGGTCCAAAGGGATATCACTGGGGGAAGTCTTGCTGCAGCCTGCACTGGTGCTGGCACTGGGGGCAGGAAAGTCTAGGCAGCCAAAATTTCCACTGCCACCAGCAATGCCTTGCATGCTGGGACAGCTGAGAAGCCCAGCTGGGTGAAAGCCAGCACTGGAGCAGAAGGCAACAGAAGCAAGCATCCAAGGAAGACCATAAGTGGGCAAGGGATGTTCACTGATATTTCCCATGCTCAGGGACAAATTAAGAGATGCCCCATCCGCTGCAGCTGGCAATTCCCTGTGCATTTCCCAAACCTTCCCAACTAGTATTGCAAATATGAGTTGGGGGACTGAGGGTTTAATGTAATGTGCCAAAGCATGCAAACTTAGCACATCATGGAAAATAATATATTGCATCACTTTGCTTAAGAATCTGAAACTAGTACCCATGGGATAGTTCAAAATGCAAGAAGAACTTTTTTGCCTGTGGTTTGGTAGCTCAGTGTTGGCCAGATCACTTGCTTATCAAAAGCCTGATGCTACTGGCAAGCCAGTGAAATTGTATGTATTAATCCACCTTAACATCTTGCTCAATGGAAGTCAGGGTCTCAAAGCCCAGTTATTTTCTTACTGACTGCTAGTGTAAATCAGGTAGTCTGAGTTCATTTGAGTGACTAGAATAATGGTTGCATGGAAGGAGAATTAGACATGAGGGAAAAGAAGTAATCTACTTGCTGTGCCATTTTCTACCAGTTGAAATTATAACTCATAACTCTAGAAGTGTAGGATAAGTGTTCTGTGGAGTAATTAATTTATGTAACTGTGGAGAGTAGTTCATAGACTTTCAAATATCTTTTGGGCATGTTGCCAAAAGCATGCACTGTAAACTGATGCCTTCAAAGGCTGCCTGATGTCTGAACCAGGCTCCAGGTATCTGCCCTGGCAGCTTTTCATGAGAGCTCTGTAGTGTCAAGCCCTGGGCCATTGCTTTTCCTTCTCCAGCACAGCTTAGGGTAGGGATTCCCTCAACTGGTCTTTCTGGCTAACTAATGTCTTGGATGATGCTAGCATTTTAACTTTCCATATTCATGAGGAAGGCCCACAAATGATTTCTTACAAGCAACAACAATGAGCGATTTCCTCCATCCTGTGCTCTCTTTGATGAATGTTTTTTAAAATGTGTTCAGCATCTGGTCTGTCAGGTCAACCTTCAGCCTGCTTTTTCTTTAATTTTGCCCAAATCACTCCCTTGCTGTCCACAAGAAATTGCACAAAACTCTGAAAGGCAGCTGGATTTGTGTTGCATTTAGCCTTTCTCGGTGATGCTAAGTATGGCAATATTCTCCCAGCATTCATGAGCTTTTCTCCAGTAGCACTGAAAGTTACAATGGATTTGCTGGTGAATCCACCCACCACCACAAACTTTACAGCAGGTCTTCAAATAGTGCATTTAATTTTTTGTCTTGCATCCCTCACATCTTTGCTTACAGTGCAAGCCATTTCCTAGGCACTAGTCTTTTAGTGTTTGTATGCCTGGTGTCTCTTGTGCATGCTCTCCCTACCTCTTTTTCTGACCTTATGGTATTATGAATGTCTCCCCTTGTTAATTTGTGAGCCACTGTAAACATTTCTGCCAGAACCATGACAGGCTTGAGAGGTGGGTCAATACAAACCTCATGAAGATTAACAAAATGTAGCGCAAGGCCCTACTTCTGGGCCATGGCAATTCCAGGCACACCTACAGGTTGGGTGGGGAAGTAATTGAAACCAGCAGTGGGGTGAAAGACTTGAGAGTGACAATGGGTGAGAAGCTCACCATGAGCCAGCAGTGTGAACTTGCAGCCCAGAAAGCCAATCCAATCCTGGGCTGCATCAAAAGGAGTGTGATCAGCAGGTCAAAATTGGTGATTCTTCCCTTCTACTCTCATGAGACCCCACCTGGAATACTTTGTGCAGTTCTGGTGCCCTCAACATAAGAAGGACATGGAACTGTTGGAGCAAGTCTGGAGGAGGGCCACAAAGTTGATAAGAGGACTGGAGCACCTCCCCTATGAAGACAGGCTGAGGAAGTTGGGGCTGTTCAGCCTGGAGAAGAGAAGACTGTGTGGAGACCTCATAGCAATTTTTCAGTATCTGAAGGGGCTACAAGGGAGCTGGAGAGGGACTCTTTGTTAGGAACTACAGTGATAGAACAAGGGGTAATGGATTCAAACTGAAAGAGGGGAAGTTTAGGTTAGATATTAGAAAAAGGTTTTTTACTGTAAGGGTGGTGAGAAATTGAAACAGGATGATCAGGGATGTGGTAGCTGCCCCGACCCTGGCAGTGTTCAAGACCAGGCTGGATGAGGCCTTGAGCAACCTGATCTAGTGGGGAGGTGTCCCTGCCCATGCCAGGGGGGGGTGGGACTAGACGATCTGTAAGGTCCATTCCAACCCTTAAATTCTATGATTCTATGATTTTGCAAGTGATGATTCATTAAAAATAAATATTTACAGAGCAATTTGAGTTCCAGGATACTCTGTGGGGTATATTTCCCAAGTCTCTGACGAAAACTAGCAAAAAAAAATCTCCATCTGTTTTACCTAACTGGGAGGTGCTTTTGAAGTTCCTGAGTCCATGCAGCTCAAGTGCTCTGGACTGTTCTGACTTCTGCCATGGACTGCTTTCATCAGGATAGCCAAGCTAGGCTGTGTCCAGCTCTGCTCCTGGTTGCTTCATGAAGCTAAGACTTGTAGAGTCCAGGGCATGCTTTGATCTACACAAACTCTTCAGTCTCTCCTGTTGCATCTAGACTTTTCTCAGATTAGTAAATGGGTTAGTGGTTGGGAGATTCACCTCATGTAAGGACATGAACCCAAATCTCAGTCCCATATGTATACCCATTCTCATTTTTGTGTTGACGCAAGAGAAGGGAAAGAAGGAACTGAATTCTTTCTCATAATCTTTTTCCAAAGGTCTTCTCTTTTTGCTGACACTAATAGGAATAACAGCATTTTTTGAAATCTCAAATATTTCCGCAAGAATGTGAAAAACCCTGTCTCCAGTTCACACCTTGCCACTGGGAAATTTGTATTACTCTCAGCCTCATCAGCAAAGCATTAAATTTTTGTAATGATATTATCTATGGGGATCTCTTGTCACATCTCACACTGGTATTACTTTACTCTTTTTTTTGAACAGGCATTTTTCCACCTCTCTTTCCTGAGTGCTCCTTCTAGAGATTGCTGTTTGATTTCTTTCCTTACTTTCACCAAGTCCCCTGTATTTTCAGCCATTTCTGCTTTACCTTTGCTTCTCGGGAAACCATGTAGGCTTATCGAGCTGTCACTGAAGCTGTCATGCAGGAGCGACTATGACTTATGATGAGTTCTTGCTGACTTCTTGAAGTGGCTTTAGGTCTTGCAGCAGTTAAAAATTGTCATTCAGTCTGATTTGAAATCATAGTTCCAATGTCCTGTCTATTAACATTCCCTAGTGGTTTTTTCCACTTAAATTTCATCTCCAGTTTTACCATACATAAACTGAAGACCCTTCTGAACCCAACTGACTGTGAGCTCTGAGAACCTGGACAGCTTATGTAAATCTGTTTCAGCACATGAATGACTAGTCTGAGTCCTGCCTGTTCCATCTGGGGAACTCCAGCCTAACCCTGCTGTAGGGGTACATTTGGAGAAAACAGTGCTTGATAAGATGTAACATCCTTCTGGACATACCTGTCCCACCTCTCCAAGTCTGTTGTGCCAAGCTGCTCTTAATATCTTCATCTTTATAATTTGTGTTCCTATTACCAAGCAGGTGTCCTGCTTAGGAATATTACCATTCCAGTTAAGCAGGTTGGAGCAGGCTTCCAGTGTGTCACGTTCAAAATGGCCATTTTCTTGAAACCTTTAGGAAATGTAGTTCAGAGCAACCAGATACAAGTTAGCTCCCCATCCATGATCAGCTAGTTGCCTTGGAAACCCAAATGAATGCCAAGTCTAGGTATGGTGACTGTCTTACCTCCCAATAAATTATAACTTCTTTTTTTGCAGTTTTTAATCACTTTAACATTAATTTACTTGTGCAATATCAAGATCTGATGCTTTCACTTCTGACTTCACTGAATGAGCAAGATTTGAATGGGAATAGAGACACCCCCCAAAAGTCCTCTCCATCCCTAGAGGGGATGGTTGTACGTAGGAGCTGAGCCCCACACCAATGGTCTCATTCTCCAGGAAGCAACATTGCCAGAAGCCCTGTGAAATCACATTGTGCCCAAAAACAGGTGGGAAAAAAAAGCCTGCTCCTGTTGCTGCAAACGCAATGCTTTGGAGAATTCAGCACCTCAACAGTTAACACTGCACATACAGTTTACAACCTCCTGGTACCTTCCAAGTGTGGCTAATCACTCACAGCCCTCCCCAGCCCTCCTGCCATTGACATGGCCTTTCTCTTTACAGCTCTGCTAGAGCGTGTTCAAGTTTCTGTCAGAACCAGAAACATGCCACATGCTGCTCTAATCCCTTTAGCAGTGCACAGACTCAAGCAGCTCTCCAATAAAAGGGTGAGTGCCACCCCTGAACTTCACTAATTTGTCACAGTCAACAGGATTTTTTTCCCTCTCTTTCACAGCATAGCAGTAACTTAACAAACCTTTGATGCGCAGGCTGGTCCCTGTTGCATCTACAAGCTGATGAAAGCACTGAGGGCAGCAGTGGACAAGGAATGCTCAGCTACAGAGTGAAAACAAACTTCCGTCTTAGCTGTCCCCACCAACCCACAGCAGAGTATGAAAAGGAAGGGTGAGGAGAAGCTCTTTCCCAAACCACATCATGTCACCCCTCCAAGCTCACCTAAATGCAGTTTAGGTGCTACTGTATCCTACAAGGCAAGATGCCACCTCTTCCCTCCATCTCCATCCTCTAGAACTATGGCAGGGAGTGAAGCGTTTTCGGTCTGGTTCTGTCATCCTGGCAAAACAGCAGGGCCTGGGACTCCCTAGGTCATCCCTGTTAGGTTTACAATTTGTAAATGCTTAGACAGATGGGCCTGGCTAGTTCCAAAGAAATGCTGTACAGGATTCAGCAGGGGCCCTGCTGAGCAACATATTTTTTCCTCTGTGCCTTGCAAATTGCAGCCAGCGGTGAGTATCAGCAAGGGATTTTTTCCTCCTGTGTTAGGAAATCTCTCTGTCATGGCTGCTGAAGAAGGAAAAGCTAACTGTTCTTTGGCTGTCAGCAAGAAGGTGCATGTTCAACTTGGAGCCACTTCTCAGACACATGAAATAATGTGGCTCACAAACTCAGAGACGGAGTCCCTTGTGTTCAGTGATCCCAACCAGCTTCCTGAAAGCAGAAGGGGGCTGTGGGCTTACTCTGCCCGAAGTCCTGCAATAGGTCCCACCAGTTGTGTGTGTGCTTGTGGGAGCAGCTCTGAGTAATGGATGGGATGTCTGGGAGGCCAGGGCTAGCTTTTATGAGGCCATGCTTGAAGCCTCATCTGTGCGACTCACACCAGTCCTGTTGGCCCTCACCAGCTGCCAGTCATTGCCATCTCCTTTCTGCTTGGCAAACCCTTTGGGCTCCAATAAAAACCCCTCAATTTACCTGCCCATAAGTCTTGGTGACTTTAGTGAGAAGACAAAGGGTGAAACTCAAGAGCAAATTTCCTTGTGGATTAGGGTGAGTGAGCACAAAAAGTGAGAACAGAAACCTCCCTGGATGAAATTGCTACTCCCATGCCAGGTCTCAGATTGCCAGGGAGTACCTCCAGGGTTATTTGCTGCTTCTCACAAATCACAATGGCCATGGGTGCCAGTATTAGCTCTGCAAATGCCATGGCCCTGCTGTGAGTGTGTGCATCTGCATTTGTGCATAGGTGTGCAATAGGAGTGGCTGTGAGCCTGTTGGTGTGTGCACTGAGAGTCTGCATAGCACCCAGGAACCAGGGGCAAGGGTATCTTAGAGGACACACCCTGGTTTCTCAGAAACAGCAATGCAAGTTCTACTTTAAAGCACTGTCAAATCCATTTTAAGTGTCTAGAAAGGGTTGTGCACACACACACTATGTTTATTAAATACATGTACTGCTTAACACAAGTCAGACTGGCTCTTTTCCTTTCAGGATGGTGACCCTGTTCTAGGGAAGCTGATGAAACCTCACAGGAGGGAGATCTGAGTCATGAGAGCTTCTCATGGAAACTTACTTCCTGGCCTCCTTTCTGCTGTATACTGAGAATAGGAGATGAACTAAGGCATGGTGGAGGAAAGCTGCAATAGCATGAGCTCTCTGAAGCATGATAAGCAGTTTTCATTCCTATAAAACACAGTCTTTCAGTATCTACAGTCTTTCCTGCTTCTTCTTACTCCCCTTTGCCCTCCTCACTCCCAGCCCTGCTTAGGGAGCAGCCTCTGGCCTTGGGTCACACATCCATTCAGTAACTTGCAAGGTCCCATCATTTATAACTCTTAGACACTCAAGCTGCCACTTTCACATATGGAAATTCACAAAGGTCAGAGAAGGGAAATAGTTAATTCCTTTTACTCAATGCCTACCCTTCCCCCTCGTCCCCCACTTCCCACCCCCATCCTGTGTGAACAGGAAGCTTGAAGAGGAAAAGCTT
>NW_008668078.1:0-318 GCF_000695815.1 Acanthisitta chloris
ACATCCAAGTAGTATATTCAAATTGTAGGGATGCTTCAGTTCCTCCAGGTTTCTAAGACATTTGCCACTTAGAGATCAAAGTTAGAACTCTGAGCAAGCCATGAGAAGCTCAGCATGAGCTGCAGTGTGAGCTCAGCCCAGAAACCAATGGAATCCTGGGCTGAGCCACATGAGTGTGGGCAGCAGGGCAAGGGAGGGGATTCTGCCCCTCTGCTCTGCTCTGGGAGACACACCTGGAATGCTGCACACAGCTCTGGTGTCCTCAGCATCAGAAGGACATGCAACTGTGGTAGCAAGTGCAGAGGAGGTCACAACGTT
>NW_008668078.1:635-945 GCF_000695815.1 Acanthisitta chloris
TGCTGGGAGGTGTCCCTGCCCAGGGCAGGGCTTGGGGCTGGGTGAGCTCTAAGCTCCATTCCAACCCCTAAATTCTATGATTCTATGACAGATTACATTCAGATTCCAATTTACATTGTTTCTCATCATTTTTAATCAGTCCAAGCCTTCCTGGCATTTATTCTTGACTGCACTTTGCAAAGGCTGTCACAGACAGAATTACTGGAGGAATGGGGAATAAATCTTCTCATTATCAAAAAGAATGAAATTTGAATGGGCAATTGTTGTATCTTAATTACTTCATTGAACATTCAGCATTTTCCCAGTGAAG
>NW_008668079.1:0-252 GCF_000695815.1 Acanthisitta chloris
GGAGCAGGGAGAGCCCCTGCTGGAGTGCAACCTGGTCTGACCGCGTGGGCAGGGGCCGAGGGGAACCCAGGGGCAGCCATGGGGAAACTGAGGCACAGCCACTGGGATACAGACACAGCCATGGGGAAGCAGAGACACAGCCACTGGGAAACAGGCACAGCCATAGTATGGTAAGAGGTTGGGATGGAGCTTAGAGATAATCCAGACACAAACCCCTGCCCCGGGCCGGGGAACTATCAAACAACGCCACTG
>NW_008668079.1:270-1216 GCF_000695815.1 Acanthisitta chloris
GAACACTGCCAGGGTTGGGGCAGCCACAGCCTCCCTGGGCAACCTGGGACAGTGTCTCACCACCCTCACAGGGAAAAGCTTCCTCATATCCAATCTAAATGTCCCTCTACAGTTTGCCATGCATTACCCATTACCCACAGCCATGGGGAAACAAACTGAGGCCCAGCCCTGGGGAACTGAGGGCTGGCCATGCCCCCCCTCCCCAGCTGGAGGTTGGTGCTGTGCCCTTAGGAATAAAGGATGGATGCTGAGTGTGTGTGGAAATTAATGGGGTCCAAACCTGTCACGCTCCCTCCACCAGTGCTACCAGTATCCCCCAGCAGGGCTCTCAGTCCCAGTGTCCCCTTATGTGTCCCCCACAGCTCCAGTGTCCCCACTGGCCCCTATCCCCCCCAGTATCCCTATTATGTTCCCATACCCCCAATCCCAGTGTCTCCAGTAGCCCTCTCTGACTCACTACCTGCCATTCTCCCCAGTGCTCCCATTATCCCTCCAGTGCCTCCCAGCATCAGCATCCCAACTTTTTCCTATACCCCAGTCCCAGTGGCTCTGTTATCTCCCCAGTGTCACCTATTGCCCCCAGTGCCCAGCCCCCACTCCTACTGTCCCCCAGTGCTCCCATTATCCTCCCAAGTGCCCCCAGACCCAGTATCCCCATTATGTTCCCATACTCCCAGTCCCACTGCTATCCTCCCCAGTGTCACCTATTGCCCCCCAGTGCCCCATTATGTTCCAGTGCCCCCACTAACCCCCACATACTTCCATTATGATCCAGTGCCCCCAGTAGAACACAGTGCTCCAATTTTCCCCACAGTGGCCCCAGCATCCCATTTACCTCCCAGTTCTTCCATTACGTCCTCCCATTCCCCTGCCAGTATCCCCCCAGTGCTCCCAGTACTCCTCCAGTACCCCAGCCCCATTATCCCCCCCATTACCTCTGCAGTAA
>NW_008668080.1:0-4420 GCF_000695815.1 Acanthisitta chloris
GTAAGCAGCGGCTCAGAGGGCAGGACCTGAGCACGCCCCTTCCGGGCCCTCGCAGGTTTGTGGTCCGTGTGATGTGCTCCGTGCTGGGCCTGTTGGTGCGGCAGAGTGACCTGCGGCCGCGCGGGGCCGGTGCCAGGGTCTTCATCGCCAACCACGTCACACACTTCGACCACAACGTCGTCAGCCTCCTCACCCCCTGCAACACGGTGAGAGCTGCGCGCGGGGCTCCTCCCCGGGGCGGGGAACGAGGGCTCCTCCCGGCTTTGGTCTGGCCTCGGTGGGAAGGGTTCTCACAGCCCATCCAGTGCCACCCTAGTCCCTGTGCAGGCGCACCTTCCCCCAGACCAGGTTGCTCCAAGTCCCGTCCAACCTGGGCTTGAACACTGCCAGTGTCTGGGCAGCCACAGTTTCTCTGGGCAAGCTGTGCCAGTGCCTCAGCACCCTCACAGGGAAAAATGTCTTCACAATACCCGGCCTAAATTTCCTCTCTTCCACTTTGTACCTTTTACTCCTTGTCCTGTCACTCCAGTACCTGACAGAGTCCCTCTCCAGCTTCCCTTAGGCCCTTCAAATCCTGGAAGTTGCACTTCCAGTTCTGATTTATTAACCCAGGATTGTACAAGCCTTGAGGTGTTTTCTGTGGTTCAGTGTCACTCTTGGGCTCTGTGTGAATAAACAGAACAGGGCGAGGAAAAACAGCAGCAGTTGTTCCTGTGGGTGTTGAGTTTGGTGGAAAAACATTCAGATCCCAGCAGCTGTTTCCTTCTCTGCCCTTTCAGATCCAGGGGGCAGGAGCAGGCTGCTTGTGAAGTTTCCCCCAGCACTAGGTGTTGTTTTGGGGGGACAGTTGGGTGCACTGAGAGAGCTGTGTGTCAGTGGTGCTTGAGTTGTTCTGGCCTTTCCCTGTTCTCCTGTGAAATTCCTTGTGTGTGGAGTTCTGAGTCAAGAGGCTCTGGGTGAGTCCTGTGTCCTGCACAGCCACAGATTTCCCCCTGACCCAGAGAGGAATGACTCCTGGAAGCAGTGTGTGTCCTGCCAGGCATATCAGGCACTGTTGGAGAGAGCACAAGGAACAGGAGCAGGGGAAGTCCGTGTCTCTGGCAGGCAGGGCACAGCCTGAACTGAAGGTTTGGAATCCAGTTCCTGGGTGATTGGGAGCAGAGCAGGTCCTGAGGCCTGGCAGTAGTGTGTTCTCTGCCACCAGTGCTGTCAACCCACAGGTCACCCTGAGCCCCAGAGGAGGTTTTGATGATAAGCAGGAGTTTTGTCTCTGTCAGCTGGAAGGTTCTTGGAGGGACAGGTGGGCCCAGAGGGACAGGCTGGGCAGTCTTCTCACTCCTGCTCTCCCTGCAGCCTGCCCTGAACGGAGCCCCAGGGTTCCTCTGCTGGTCCCGGGGGTTCATGGAGCTGGGAGTGACAGGCAGCCGCTCGGAGCTGGTGGATTCCCTGAAGGTGTACTCGTCTCACCACGGAAACCCTCCACTGCTGCTGTTCCCAGAGGAGGCAGCCACCAACGGCCGGGCCGGGCTGCTCCGCTTCAGGTGTGGCAATGGGAATTCCTGTGGTGGGGTGGCTTGGGATGGCTCCAGGCAGCTGGCGTTCCTGTGGTGGGGTGGCTCAGAGTGGCTCTAGGGAGCTGGCATTCCCATGGTGGGGTGCCTCGGGATGGCTCCAGGGTCACTCACTGCAGAATTCCTCCTTCTAGCTCCTGGCCATTCTCAATCCTGGATGTGGTCCAGCCCGTTGCCCTCCAGGTCCGGAGGCCATTGGTTGCTGTGGTGAGTGAGTGGTATGGGGAGGGGGTGCAGAGTGGGTGCTGTGCCACTGCTGCTCATTCTGCTCCTGCTCTGGAGCCTGTGATTGCAGCCTGGCCCGATGACCTTCACCCCGGGACCAGCTGCTCAGAGCTAATGCTGTTCCCAAGTGCCTGTTGTGGGAGTTTGGCTCAGTCAGGACTCTTCTAGCTATATTGGGCAGTCGGATAGATGTCTGGTGGTCCAGCTGGCTGTCAGCGTGCCTCTGGCTTCCATGGCCAGCGCTGTCTCCTCTCCTCTTGGAGAGCTCTGTGCTGTGAAACACCAGCTCCAGCCCCTCAGAGCAGCTGATGTGCCAAAGGTCATGCAGGACCCTGGAGGCTCCTGAGCTCATGCCCCAAACACTGACACAGGACATGATGCAAGAGCAGTCCTGGACAAGGGGCAATGTTCAGGATGGCAACACCAAAGGGATTGCAGGGAAACTGCTCTCAGTGAGGCTTTATTGAATTTCTTATGATTTATGGAGCTGTTTGATTAAAAGACACTGAGCTGTTACATTTGTGCGACGCTTTGGTGGGTTCTCTGCTGTCCATCTCCTCAGGGCAGAGTTAGAGCCACTTACCAGCAGGTCACAGGTCGTGATGCCTGCACTAAGGCAGCAGCTTGCAGGTGTTTTAGGTGAGACTCTGCCAGGGATTTATGTTCCCCCCTGTACAGCTTGGGGCTCTGGCAGCACTGAGGTCCTTGGTGGTGAGTGCCAGGCTAGTGAGTGAGTCCAGGTCATCCGCTGATCAGTGACCACAGGGAGCTGCCAGTCACAGCTGTCCCTCCTGTGTCTGGTGTGTCTGTGGGGCATAACAAAGGAATCCTGGCAGGGTGAGGAGTCAGCTGGATGTGTGCAGGGATGGGAATCCTTGGGGAAGCTTTGTTGAGTCCTGTCAGGACAGAGAGCTGAGGCAGAGCTCAGGGAGGCCCCAGGTGTGAGGGGAACCCAGAGAGCAGTACTCTCAGGTGCTCAGTGCAGCAGAGAGGAGGCAGTGGAGCTGCGGATGGCTGTGGCACACTGGGAAGAGGCTCTGCAGTGGAGAATTGTTGTTAGGTTGTGACAAAGCTCACAGCAGCCTTGCCAGGGCTGGGATGGAACTCTGGGGCTGCACAGGTTCAGTTTTGGGTGAAGATGCAGTTTTGTAGTGAGGATACTGTACATTTTTTGAATGGCTACTCAAATGGAAGAGATCTCCCGTTCTGGACAATTTATAAGGAATGTTTTGGTTCTTATGGGTTTGGCTCCTCTGAGAAATTCTGAGGTGTGACAAGTTGTGCGTTTGTTTGTGCATCCCTTCCCTTGTGCATGTTGAGGAACAGCACACACACATCTGCAGATCTGTGTGAATGTGCTGGTTACAGTCACTTCATGGCTCAGGTTTTACCTCCAGAGGCTGAGCAGGACTTTGTACTTCCTACATATTGGCTGAGTAAAACCTGGTGTATATCTGGTGTGATTTTTAAACCATCAGAACCTTCGAGGACCAGAGATGTGACACCTTGAATGGTTCGATCGGTGATTAGTGAAAACTTCATTAAACACTTGTGTGGTATATACCAGACACTGGGCTGAGCAAACCACCAAATTTGAAGTTAAGAAAATTTTCTCCAGCTCCAGTGGCCTGGAGCCTTGCAGGAAGGGGTTGTTCTGTGGCACAGGCAGTGTAACTGGATTCTGGCTGTGGCATCACCGTAGGCATTTGGGTTTGGTGTTCTGAGATCTGTTTGCCCAGGAGCTGAGGCTCTTCTGTTCCGCTCAGGGCTGGGGTTTCTGGGCCTTTCTCATTTACAGCTTCTCAGGCCATGGGATAAACCAGGCATGAGCCTATCTGAGGGTCATGGAATTGTTTGGGTTGGAAAATCCCTCTGAGCCCTTAAAGTCCAGCAATTTCCCCAGCACTGCCAAGGCCACCACTGACATGTCCCCAAGTGCCACATTCACGCCGCTGTTAAATTCCCCCAAGCACGTGACTTTCCCCCTCCCCTGGGCAACTGTGCCAGGGCTGGACATACCTTTCCAGGAGGGATTGTTCCAATATGCAACCTAAACCTCCCCTGGCACAACTTGAGGCTGTTTCCTTTTTCCTGTGGTTCTTCCTTGGGAGAGCTTACAGGAGCTGGGACATCACAGGGGCTGTGCCCATCAGAATGAGGGAGGATTGTTCTTGATTCCAAGGAAGTGTTAGTAGGTCTTCAGGCATTTTTGGTGCTTTCGAAAGGCACAGACGAATGTGAGAATACTGAGGGCAAGTCTTGCTGCTGTCCTAGTGGGAGGAAAAGGTGAATTGGAGCAGTGAAAACTGATAATGACTAATGAGGGTGAAGCTGCCCTGGGCCTTGCCCTCCATGCTCTGGTTTTGCTGTTCCCCCTTTCCCAGTCCTCTGCACCTCTGCCCATGTATCCCTGATGTGCTGCTGTGGCTCAGGGATGCTCTGCCCACCTGCCTCCCCCATGGAGCCCAGAGCATGGGTGGGATCTCATTGTGCTCTCTTCCCCAGAGCGTGGCTGACTCCTCCTGGATCACAGAGCTGCTCTGGACCTTCTTTGTTCCCTTCACAGTATATCAAGTAAGGTACTACGTCTCTCTCTTCCCTTTGGGGCAGGGATGGGGGTGGGC